>NC_136520.1:65289932-65327432 GCF_053919585.1 Euprymna scolopes
GAATGGAGTACTGTTGCCACATCTGGGCAGGAGCTGCTAGAAAGGTCTTATCCTGTCTTGACAGAGTTCAAAATAGAATTCGTAGCCTACTGGAGCAAACCGTTTTCTTTTCCCTTCAGTCTCTTTCTCACAAAAGAGACGTCTCTACTTTATCGTTATTCTCATGGAAAGTGTTCGTCTGAGCTCCAATCTGTTGTACTTCCCTCGCCAAAATTTCACGAGAAACACTTGTCTAGCTGAAAGCACTATCCATAATTTCCTCCACTCTTTATCCGTGCCTAAACCTAAACGTAGCTTCCATGAAGAAAGTTTCTTTATTAGAACTGCACACCTGTACAGCACTTCCATTTGCCTGCTTTCCGGCTGGCTAAAATATGGTCGTCTTCAAGTCCAACGTAAACAAGTTCTTGATGAGCCGTTCCCCTTAAGTAATCCAATTTACCGAATGTTCACTTACTAATTCACTGTCCCATTGGCCACTGTACACTTATTAACCCTTATCCTCTAGTGGCCTCTGTGCCTTGATAAATAGTGACTCCTTTATAAAAAAAAGTCATATTAAACTGGTCAGCTGTGGAAAAGAAAATTATGTTCTCAATTTCTTTACTAACTCGGTGTTTGAGATGTCAAAGAGAACGTTAATGGAACATTCGAATATTTGTCTTATATACAAATCACGTGTTTGTCCCAGGAAGGGAGTGCTTTGATTAGTTTATTTTCGAATTTAGTTTTTTTTTAAATTTATGTTCGTTTTGAATTTTATTAGTTTTGAATTTACATTAATTTTTTAATTCATTTTTATTTTTGAATTTACTTTTTTTAATTTCTATTTTTGAATTTAGTTTTATTTTTGAATTTAAATATATTTTTAAATTTAGTTTTGTTTTTGAATTTAGTTTTATTTTTGAATTTAGTTTTATTTTTAAATTTAGTTTTGTTTTCGATTTTTTTATTTTTGAATTTATTTATTCATTTTTAAAAATTTATTTTTGTTTTTAAATTTTTGGGAGTGAGAATTAATAACTCATATTATTTGGACATCAAACTACAGTTATCCACTTGAGTTTGATTTTCACAGCATTTGGTTTCCTTGCAACCTCTAAGCTTGTCCAGGTGCGTCATATCGAACCCAGGAATTTTTCCCTCGAACTCGGGAATCTGCACAGAATTTCGATCGGAACCTTTTATTTGGTCTACAGGGGTAGCACGCGCTCGTTTCGTAAGCCATGACCAAGTAACCTCTGACCGCAAGGACCCATGGCGTAATTGTTAAAGAACTTTGAAAAATTCATTTGTAAGCTTCTAGGGTGTAGCGTCAATCCTCAGTGCGGACAACGGTGAAAATAAAATTGCAAATTACTTCGGACTTTTTTCCCCAGTCAATCTTAAACCTCCACTAGAGTGTAACTTTTACAACTGAATTTTACCAAGCAATCTATCTACTGTACCACGAGTCCTTGTAGATACCCAAAATACAATTGCAAATTATTTATAGTTCTACCCAGTTATAGCTGACCGAATGAGATCATGCTATCCACGTGGATAAAATAAAGAGTTTGGTTCGAAATTCCGCGCAGATTTTCAAGTCGGAAATAAGTATTCCCGAGTTTAACAGAACAATCCTAAGTTCGATAATATACGTCTGAAAAAGGTTGAAGGTTACATCGGCCGGAACGTTGTGAAAGTAGCACTTAAGATAAGAATCTCTACTAATATATATGTCACTTTGTGCATGTGTGAGTTCCTTCCTCATAGGTACCGAAACGGTTGAGCCTATTTTTGAAAATTTCACACAAAGCCAATTTATATGTCTGGCGGCATTCTTAGATATGTTTTGTACAGAAATTCATCCGATAAATATCGAAAATAAAATAAAAATCCGATCTTAAAAATAGTTTCATTTTCTTATAGATAAAAATAATTTTTACTGGGGAATATTTTACGGTACACCGGGGAAAACTTAGTCGGTGTGATGTAAAATATTTCCCTGTAAAAATTCATTCTTAAGATCGTCAAGCGCACGTTTATTTTTAAGATAGTCAAGCGCAAATATCAGCTGACGTGATATTGTAAGCAGACACGGACAGAATTTGATGAACGACATTATCATTATTATTAATTTTTTTTTTTTTTTTTTTTTGCGAATTAGTTCACCGGGAAAATTATTCCTCGTGATATGTGATAGTCAATAGAATTTTTTTTTCGCTTGAATACCTTTTTGTTTATCACTTATTTTTTCCCAAAAACCTTCTTTTGCTCACAAAATTTATCAGGTCTAAAAGGCATAATTTTAGAAAGGGTGTCCTGTTTTCAAGAAATCCAATGTTAAAAAGACACTGACTTCCCAAAATGCCTCTACACGTTTGCATTTGAAATTAAACAAAAGATGGCGTATTTTCATACCAGTCAGAAAGACACTAATAATTTTACTTTATATAATTGTAACAAAAAATATTTCTAAAATTTTTATCTTAAGAAAGCTAAAAAAAAAAAAATAATTCCAGTAATTTATTTTTCCTAGGCCGGACTCTTCTACATGAGATGTCATGGTGTGCATAAATTAAAATATCATTTTTAAGCGCATTGTACGACCGGGCAACGCCGGGCTAGCAGCTAGTTACAATAATGCAAATTAAATGAAGATGTTTTGCAATAATATTTGTAGAAAGGAGAAGGAAGACGGCTTGACGTTTATATGTCATTTTCTTCTCAATAAAAACTGTATAGCAAAAAAAAGAAGAAAAAAAAAACAGAAAAAAAATAAACAGAAAAAGCTTCGAGGCAGACCGAATCGAAATCGGTGAAAAATGTTTTTCATTCTTAATCCAAAAGTCAAAATAAAGTAGGGGAAAAAAAAGGGAAATCTATTAGACGAAAATAAAAAAAATAGATGAAAAAGGAAAAAAGGATTTTCACGCACGGTCCAAGGGTTTTAGTAGGATTAATCCCGTGTCGTCATCTTTGATGCCAGACTCACTAAAGATAGATTTGCTTGCAAAACGTAGAGTTGTTTGCTAAGCAAAATTTTTTTCCAATCTGTTAAAAAGATAAAATCATTCTTAGCAAACAAATAAAAAAATAATGTAGCTTTTTAATATATATATATATGTGTGTGTGTGTGTGTGTGTGTGTGTGTGTGTGTGTTTGCGTGTGGGTGTGTGTGTACATGCAGACATATATATATATGTATATATATATATATATATATATAGAGAGAGAGAGAGAGAGAAAGAGAGAGAAAGAGAGAGATTCTTTTGTATGTATGTGTATATATGTGGATGTTTGGTCAGAATCAAATGGTCAAAGATAAACGAAACATCAATTCGAATTACCTACCAAAATTCATGGTCGACGTTTGTAAACAACTACTTAAGTGTATTTAAACACACGCACACATGAACACGTATATATATATGTATATATATATATATATATATATGTGTGTATATATATATATATATATATATATATATATATATATATATATATATATATATATAGTTTTGAAAATAATAAGCGGGAGTTTCTCAAGAGCTCTTTCGGCTATCATCTCATCAGGAGAAAATCGATAGCGTACAAAATAATATTATGTGGAAAATAAAGAGTTCTAATGGGGAACTTATTGAATGGGCCAAAAGTACGGGGACACTAAAATAAATTTATTAACGTTTAAAAATTTTAAAAACGATTAAAATTGTCACAACGATGGAGAAAAAAGAAACGGGAGAAAAGATTCAAAGTTTCCCAAAGAGAAACAATGTGTTGGATGTTTATGTAGCACCTCGAACCAGAATGGTTCGAGGTGCTACATAGAGCGGACTCCAAAAACCATTTAAAGATTTTGGAGTCTGTCTCTATTGCGGTGCGGAAACCTTCTTTGTGCCGGCAAAAGGAAACATCTTATAATAATTATATATTTTAATCGTTTTTTAAACGTTAATAAATTAGAACTCTTTATTTTCGACATAATATTATTTTGTACGCTATCGATTTTCTCCTGATGAGATGATAGCCGAAAGAGCTTTTGAGGAACTTCCGCTTATTATTTTCAAGACTGTATATAAGTTTTGTACCTCTAAACATTTATATATATATATATATATATATATAAATATATATATATATATATATATATATATATATATATATAAGGGAGAGAGAGAGTGAGAGACTGAGAAAAAGAGAAAGAGATAGAGAGAGAGTGAGAGACTGAGAAAAAGAAAAAGAGAGCGACAGAGAGAGAGAGAGAGAGGGTGGGGTAGTATCAATAAAATAATAAAAATATATATTAATGAATTTAGATTTATTACTTTATTTAATTGGGATGATACATCAATTAGGAGTGTAGAATAAGTAAAACTCTTTGTACCATGGTATTTCGAAGCCTAATGCTTCTCATCAAAAGAGGAGAGAAGATGCTAGGTAACATTATAGGGATGCAATGTCTAGCGATGGTTACATTATGAGCGAAATAATTGTGCAGTGAGAAATAAATATTGAGACTGTTTGGGGAGAGAATGTGAAAACAAAAGTGATATCTGCGATAGAGGAGGAGTTTATCTTTTATTATATAATATAGGTAGGTGTATAGCATATCTGCTATGTGGGTTTTAATATATGTGTGCGTGATATGCGCAACTAAAGTCCCGGGAAGAATATGCTATAAGGGATTGAAAGAGGTGCTTATTTAATCATGTGTGTTAATGGGTTATTACTATGGAAGGGGTTTACATAAAATAGGCGATTTATGCTCAGTACGTAAATATTAGAAGGGGTATCGGAATTACGATTTAGTATTTAAACGAAGTATAAATTATTGGTAATAATTAATATAGGAAAATGATAAAAGTTAAGGAGATAAATTGTAAAGTGTTAAATATAAAAAGTATAAGTGAATAAGACATAGGATAAACTTATTTTAAAATAAGGATATAAAAATATAGAGAGTACTATGGAATTAAAAAGTATAAAAAGTATAATAATTATAGCATAATAATATCTGTTGCTTACACCCAAATGTGTTATTGTGTATTTGAATTCTAGAAAAAAGGTTCATAATATAACAACTACAAGGAGGGGTCGATTTTTTCGCTGACATTTTTGCAAGTCATTCAAACCTCGCGTCAACGACATCGCATAAAAGACGTTATTTCGACCTCTCATGGCGTCACAATCGCGATGGGCGCATAGATATAACCGGTTTTTTTTTACCTCCTTTTTCTCTGGCCTGTTAAGGGGTCGAGCTTGCTTACTACTTCTATTTTCCCTTTTTTTTTCTCTTTTTTTTTTTTTTTTTTTTGCTCAACTGCATACATTTCCACTTTCTTTTCCGCCTTCGCGTCACGGGTCCGAGTGTGCGTGCCTACTACGACTTTCTTTTTCTTGCTCAACACCTACAAATACCCGGTCGACGCCGGGTACCCAGGCTAGTATACCTATCTAGTAGAGTATTTTTCTCGCTCTGATGTTGATATTAAATTCTCCTTTTTCAATTTATATGTATATAAGTGCCCTTTTTGTGTGTACGGAACTTCTCTCCCAAACTCTTTTGTGAATATTTGGTTTGCAGACTTGAAACTTGATATGTAGGATATTTTGACCTCTGACGCGCTTTCGATTTGGTGTTTAGCCTGATGAAATAGCTCTTAAATGTCAAAAGTGAAAATAAAATCAGTTGACTTGGCAGGAATAAATCGAATAATTTCTGATCATGTGTAAATATGCATTTTTAGCCTGAAGTCGCTTAATTTTTTGTTATGTTTATCCATCTGACATTAACGCAGATGGTAGCGGCGAAGACTGGAGTGCTCAAGGTTTTGGTTTCGATTCTAGCGGAGAGCACCAAAATCAAGTTTTATGTCTTACTTTTGAAATCCTTACCACATATAGTGAGTAGCAAAAATATTTAATACATTGTTGTTTTTTTTGTTTTTTTTTTTGTATTTTTTCGAAAACTATCAAGTAAATTTGAATGAAATTCACACTCAATCTCTAAACATATTATCTATCATAAAAATAAAACGAAAAAAATATACTTACTTGACAAATATTTATTAAGTAGAAATAAAATTACCCATGTGTAAATGTATTTAACACGTTGTCAAATTTAATTCTTAAGCAGCCATTTTATCTTACTACAATATTTTAACCAATCAGAAATTTCATTCTTATACACTCATTTCATCTTGCTATAATATTTCAACCAATCAGACGGCATCCCACGGCTCCGGCTCTTTACAGGTCAATTCATAACAGTTCTCTGACACTGGGCAGGTTGCCTCTTTCATTACTCTTTTAAAATGGTTAAAACAAAGAAATTGACTAATGATATGCGTCAGAAAATCATAATAAGACGTAAAAATTGAAAAAGGTACAGGAAAATAGCTTCAGAACTAAATTTGGTGGTGAGTACAGTTGGGTATGTCGTGAGAAAATGTAAAACAACGGGTGGTAATAACAAAAATCTTCTAAGAAGTAGTTGGCCACGTAAATTAACTGATGTTACTGCTTGTAACGTGAAGAAAGAACCATTTCTGACTCGTTCAGAAATTCAGAGGGTTTAAAGAAAGCAGGTATTGAAGTAAGCAAGGACAAAATCAAGAGATCATTGAATCGTACAGTATTCTAGATCACCGAGAAAGAATTCATTGTTGTCCTAAACACGTGAAAGGTCGTTTGAAATTTGTTTATGAATATCAATATGAATCGGATGACTTCTAAAACAAAGTTATTTCATCAGATAAAACAAAAATTGAGCAGGATGGATGTAAAAAAAAATGCACAAAATTTAAACTAATACCATTCTCACTGTAAATTTTGGAGACGGAAGTGTGATGATTTTGGGGCTGCTTTTCTGTAAATGGAGTTGGAGGAATGGAATTTATAGAAGGGAAAATGAATGCAGCAAAATATACAAAGATTTTCTAGACACATCTGTTCAAGAGTGCCGCAGACTTAGGATTATGCCATGACTTTACCTTCCAGCAAGACAATAATTCCAAGCACAAGCCTAAAATATCTATAAAATTGCTTAAGGATAATGAAACTAGTGTTTTACAGTGGCCTAGCCAGTCACCCGACCTAAATCTTATCGAATATCTGTGGAAAACTTTGAAGTTAAGGGGGCATGGAAGAGATTCCAAGAATATTAAGGAATTGAAGAAAGTTTCCGAAGAAAAATGGCGGAAACTACAAGCAAATGCTTTTAAAACTATTAGGCAGTTATAGAAAACGTTTGGAGGTTGTAAGGCAGCACAGAGGATATACAACTAAATATTAATAAACGTGTCAAATACTTTTGCATATGAGTAATTTGATGTTTTTGTTAATAAATATGTGTCTCCATTTGCTTTTGATTTTTAGATAGACAATATCTGTTCACAGATTGAGTGTAAATTTAATTCAAATTAACTTGATTTTTTTTTTTAAAATATCAAGGAATTGGAGAAAGTTTGTGAAGGACAATGGCTGAACTTATCAGCAAGTGTTTGTAGAAAACTAATAGGCAGTTATGGAAAGTGTTTGGAGGCTGCAAGGCAGAAAAAAGGATGTACAACTAAATATTAATAAATATATTAAATACTTTTGCATATAGGTAATTTGATTTTTCGTTAATAAATATTTGTCAACTAAGTATATTTTTTATTTCCATTTTATTTTTAAATAAATATTATCTGTTCAAAGATTGAATGTAAATTTCATTCAAATTAACTTGATATTTTTTGAGAAAAAGGAAAAAAAAACAACGAACCAAATACTTTTGCTACCCACTCTATATTGGGTACAATATAATAATCAGTAGAGAATTTGTCCTATAATAATAAATACAAAATCTGCATGAATTAAAATATCATATTCAAGTGCATTTTGCGACCGGGCAGCGCGGGGCCACCTGCTAGTATTACAATATCCCGCTCTCTCTCTCTCTCTCTCTCTCTCTTTCTTTCTCTCTCTCTCTCTCTCTCTCTCTCTCTCTCTCTCTCCCTCTGTTTTCCTTATCTATTTCTATCGTTTTCTTTCTTTCTTTTTAAAACATCCAATTTGATAGGATACGCCTCTTTCTGTTCTTCCCGTCCGTACACTTTGCTCGCAAGTGACAAGAACGTGTCAAATCATTAAACGGCTTTCATTAGCAATTGCAGTAGTTGACACTGTAATTACCGGATACTACCGAACATTAACGAAGCCATCTCGTTACATGGAAGTCTACATATTTCGTTCATACATTGTTTTTACTTTTTTGATATTATTATTATTATTATTATTATTATTAATATTATTATTATTATTATTATTACTGTTGTCGTTGTTGTTGTTATTATTATTATTATTGTTGTTATTGTTGTTGTTATTGTTATTGTTGTCATTATTATTATTATTATTATTATTATTATTATTATTATTATTGGCTCACAGGGAGCTTTCATATAGGTTATCAAAGATCACTCCTTGAAAACCGCCTGTGGTGTTCCCTGGAAGCTGAGTGACAACAAGCCTCCCCAAGTTTCCAGTACTCTCCACCTCTTTCGATAGTATTTGCAAATAAATTTGCATTATCGCAACAACTGATTTCTCGTTGGCAGCGGCCATTGGTCTCCACTGGAATTTGAATGGCAATAAGCCTCCCCAGGGTCTCAGTTCTCTTCGCACTTATCCAGCGGTGATCTTGTCAGTGCTCTCTCCTCGGTCTTTCCTTTCCCCTTGACTCTACTTGGCTGTTTGTTCTCACTTTTTTTAGGGGGACGGGGGGGATGCTCAGTTTTTTGATTATATGGGGGTGGGGGTGGGGTTAGAAAACTTATAGATATACAGCTTCAATGTTCTTGGTTCTGTGTGGCGTTTCATGTTTTGCCTCTGCAGCAGTATGTCAGGTTCACGCCTGTTGCTTACGTGTGTTAGTCTCCACATTCAGGGGTATTCCTAAATAGTTCAGCTGTTTTCATTATTATTATTATTATTAGTAGTAGTAGTAGTAGTAGTAGTAGTAGTAGTAGTAGTAGTAATGTGAGAGAATGGATGGAGAGAGAGAGGGAGGTTAGTAAATTATATTGTAGACACGTTGACCGAAAGTGAGGGTCAGCTGGTCGGATTGCGTGTGAGTTACGTGATTAGGTTAGCTGAACCGGGGAGATTGGGCTTGGATTAAGAAGGCGACAGACGGCTTAACAGGCGTCTCTTCCCCTCCACTGGGGGGAGGGGCCGCTGACGTGTGTGGAAATGAGACCAAGAAGTAAACCACGCAGGCCAGAAATTCACTTCCATCCTTCTGCGGTCGACATATGGAAAGCGAATAAAACTATAAAACCAATTCATCGTTTTGGAGAGATTGAATCTTCGTCCAAACAGGTTCCCGTCTCCCCTCCAAGACACGAGGTGAATTCAGGTGGACCAACATCGATGAAGCATGAAGGCATGTCCAAATAATACATGTACCATACACATACACACAACGGCATATGAACGAATAGACTGAACAACTAGACGATCACACAACACGATCCCCAGCACAACAGTAGTAGTTAAGATTTTTTACACAGCCCATCATAAAAAATCTCTTTGAGAACAACCTGTGGTGTTCCTTGGAATCTGAGTGGCTAGAAGTCTCTCCAGATTTCCAGCATTCAGCACCCTTTGAATAAAATTTTGCAAATTAGTTTGCATTATCGCAACAGCCGCCTATTATCGATTTCCCGTTGGCAGCGACCATCGGTTCTCGTCGGAATTTGCGTGGCAATAAGTCTCTCCAAGCCCACAGTCTTTTTTTTGGGACTCATCCAGTGGAGGTCTTATTAGTGTTTTCTCTCATCGGTCAATCCAGCCTCCTTGACTCTCCTCAATTATTTGTGGAGGGGGGTCGCCGGGAGAAGTTAACTTAAAATTATTATTATAATTATTATTATTATTATTATTATTATTGATATTGTTGTTGTTTTTATTATTATTATCATTGTTAATATTATTATTATTATTATTATTATTGATATTGTTGTTGATGTTATTACTATCATTGTTATGATCTAAATAACATCCATAATTAGCTAGTTCCAACGTTATGCTTTTAATAAAGCCAAATACTATTTTTAAGGCTAAACTGCTTCAAGGTAGCCCACTTCATGAAATTTGCCTTTATAAAAACCAACTTCACGAAATTTGCCTTTATAATAACAAACTTCACGAAATTTGCCTTTATAAAAACCAACTTCACGAAATTTGCCTTTATAAAAACCAATTTAACAAAATTTGCCTTTATAAAAACCAACTTCGCGAAATTTGCCTTTATAAAAACCAACTTCACGAAATTTGCCTTTATAAAAACCAACTTCACGAAATTTGCCTTTATAAAAAAACGATTTAACAAAATTTGCCTTTATAAAAACCAACTTCGCGAAATTTGCCTTTATAAAAACCAATTTCACAAAATTTGCCTTTATAAAAACAAACTTCACGAAATTTGCCTATATAAAAACCAATTTCACGAAATTTGGCTTTATAAAAACTAATTTCACAAAATTTGCCTTTATAAAAACCGATTTCACAAAATTTGCCTTTATAAAAACAAACTTCACGAAATTTGCCTTTATAAAAAAACTTCGCGAAATTTGTTTTTAAAAAAATTTATAAAGCCAATTTGGCAACCCTGGACAAGAATTTGAGAGTGATACCCCCTTTAATGTAGCCTAGTTTTCTAATACCATTATAATAATGTATCATTATTGTAGTATTGATGTGGGAAAAGCAAAAAAACAAAAAAAAAAGTCGACGTGCAAAGGTTCTGCACCGAAGAAAGAGGCCAGAGAAATTTTACGCAAAAAAAGAAAAAAAAAAAAAAAGAAACATTCTCGAAGGAAGCGGTGAAAAAAAAAAAGAAATTTGTCGAAAGAGTAAAAGATTACAATGTGATGTTATTTGGATTTTCTGGATAATTTTTTCTTTTCTTTTTTTTCCGCTATCTAAAAAAATATCAGTTTTATCAAAACATATTTGTTGATTCAGTATATTTCTCATTCCGTAGAATTTCCACGAGTCTTGCTTATTATTATTATTATTATTATTATTATTATTATTATTGTTGTTGTTGTTGTTGTTGTTGTTGTTGTTGGCGGCGGCGGCGGCGGCTCACAAGGAACTTTCACACAGATCATCAAAGATCTCATTGAATACAGCCTGTGATGTTCCCTGGAAGCTGAGTGATAAGTCTCCCCAGATTTTCTAGTACTCTCCACCTCTTTCGATAACATTTGCAAATGAATTTGCATTATCGCAACAGCTGCTTGCCATTGATTTCTCGTTGGCAGCGGCCATTTGGTACTTACTGAAATTAGAGTGGCAAGAAGTTTCCCCAAGGTCCCAGTTCTCTTCGCACTTACACAGTGGAGGTCTGGTCAGTGCTCATTCATTGGTCTTTCCTTCCTCATTAACTACTTAGTTATTCTGTCTCACTCTTTGGGGGGGAGGCAGTGATATGGTAATGGGGTGGGGGTGGATTAGAGAACTTATAGGTATGCAGCTTCAATGTTCTTGGTTCCATGTAGCGCGTCATGTTTTGTCTCTGCAGCAGTTTGTCTGGCCTGCGCTTGTTGCTCACATGTGTAGTCTCCATATTCAAGGGGGTTCCTTAATATTTCAACTGTTTTCATTATTGTTGTTCGTTGTATTTTTCCAGTTATTCCTCTGATTCCAATTTCTCCCATTCTTTTTTCAAAGTTATTCGGGAGTGTTCCTAGTGCTCCTTCTATTATAGGTATTATTTTGATTTTTTTTCATCTTTCATATTCCTTTCAACTCTCTGGTTAACTCTGTGCATTTGCTTCGTTTCTCCTTTTCTTTGATATTCATCCTGTGGTCAGTTGGAACAGCAAAGTCTACGACTTGATAGGATTTTTCTTTCTTGTTAATTATTACGACATATGGTCTTCTTGCTTGGATGGGTTTATCAGTTTGTATGTCCATGCCCCGTAGAATTTTGTGATTGCCGTTTTCAAGTACTGTTGCCAGCTTATGTTTGTACCACTTGTCTGTGCGTTCGAGATGCAGTTATTTGCATAGTTCCTAGTGTACTGCCCTTCCCACTTGGTGGTGTCTGTTCTTGTATTCTTTCTAAGCCAGTTTGCTGCATTCACTTACTATATGATTTGTCGTTTCGTCTCTTTGTCCACAAAGTCTGCATTTGCTGTTTTCTTGTGTTTTGTCGATTTTTGCTTGGATGTGATTGGTTCTTATCGAGTTATCTTGTGCTGTAATTATTAGGGATTCAGTTTTTCAGTTTACGTGACCTTTACGCATCCATATTCAAGTGTTTTCATTATTGCCATTTTTTTGTCATTCTTATGAATATTCTGTGTAATTGTTTCTCTTCCCATTTTTCTTTTATCGACTTATCTTTTATCTGACTGTTTTCTGTTTTGTCGATTTTCTTAGCGTCCTTCGCTGCCATTATTTATTATTATAAATCTTATTATTAGCATTAATATTATTATTGTTATTGTTGTTGTTATTATTATTGTTATTTATTAATTATTATTATTATTTATTTATTACTATTATTATTATTATTACTATTATTAATATTATTATTATCATAAATATTATTATTATTGTTATTATTATCATTGTTGTTATTATTGATATTATTATTATTATTAATATTATTATTGTTATTCCCGTTATTATTATTATTTTTATTATAATCCTCTTCTTATTTTTATTATTATTGTTGTTGTTGTTATTATTACTATTATTATTACTATTATTACTATTATTATTATTATTATTATTATTGATGTTGTTGTTGTTGTTATTTTATAGTAACTAGAAGTTCTTACACTGGCCATCATCTGATATTATTCATTGACAAGAATCGGTATTATACCATGAATCTTGTGTGACAACAAATCTCCCCCAGATTTTCAGTACTCTCGACTTCTTTCGATAATCTTTGTAAGTCGTTTTACGTTATCGCAACAGCAAGTTATCTCTGATGTCCTTCTGGAAACGACCATTAGATTTCTCATCCTTCGTATGCGTATAACTTTGTGTTAATTTCTCGCTTATAACGATCGTTGGTGTTTATTACATGTGTTATTATTACATATGTTATTATTACATATGTTATTATAACATGTGTTATTATTACATATGTTATTATTACATGTGTTATTATTACATGTGTTATTATTACATGTGTTATTATTACATGTGTTATTATTATATATGTTATTATTATATATGTTATTATTACATATGTTATTATTACATGTGTTATTATTACATGTGTTATTATTACATATGTTATTATTACATGTGTTATTATTACATGTGTTATTATTACATGTGTTATTATTACATGTGTTATTACATATGTTATTATTACATGTGTTATTATTACATGTGTTATTATTACATGTGTTATTATTACATATGTTATTATTACATATGTTATTATTACATGTGTTATTATTACATGTGTTATTATTACATATGTTATTATTACATATGTTATTATTACATATGTTATTATTACATATATTATTATTACATATGTTATTATTACATGTGTTATTGTTATATATGTTATTATTACATGTGTTATTATTACATATGTTATTATTACATATGTTATTATTACATATGTTATTATTACATATGATATTATTACATGTGTTATTATTACATGTGTTATTATTACATGTGTTATTATTACATATGTTATTATTACATGTGTTATTATTACATGTGTTATTATTACATATGTTATTATTACATGTGTTATTATTACATGTGTTATTATTACATATGTTATTATTACACATGCATTCTCACATGTCAATAACATCAATATTAATATTAATGCAGAGTAGCATACATTTTATCAAGAAAATATTAATTATTCAAAAATTTAATTCAAATTATTTCGTTTCTGAATTTTTGAGATGTTGATGGGTTTTTCGTATTATTTGGATGCTTTATAGTTCAAACAATGCAATTTTCACTCATTCGTCCAGAAATTTGGTTAAGAAACACTCTTCATTTGTTTCCATACAGTTCAAATTTGGATTCATCTGTCCATAATACCTTTTCCAATCCTATTAAGTTCATTCTTTGTGCCGTTCTGCCCAGCGTAGTCGTTTCATCTTCTCTTTCTTTAATAATGGTTTATTAACTACTACACGGCCTTTAAGCACAGCAAAATGAATTTATACTTTTTGAGTTCTTCAAGCATGAACTAGCAAAGGTACAGGGGCGAGGATGACCATAGATAACCCCTCCCTAATTTTTGAGTGGCCTTGTGCTTAATTTTTTTGTTTAATTCTGTTCTGTTTGTAAACTTTTAGAGTGAATAAAAAATATATAACTCAGAGTGTAGTATCTGTTCGTTAGATGCTGCACTGAAATATCTTGTTTTCTCTCAGTGGAGGAGAAATCCTTCACGACTGAGACAACTTTCATTTTCGTTCCTTTTATCCGCGTTAAAAAACCACACTTGTGTCTAATTCTGTCCCGTGGGGGAGGCATTATAAATAGGAACAGTAGAAAAAGATACTGAATGTTGTCAAGTAGAATCCATCTATGTTGTTAATTACGGATCAGTTTTTCTTCTATTCGTCTTCCTAGGGGGTCCTGGATATGACCTTAAACTATATCCAGTGGTGAGGCCCCAGCTTGTGGGCTTTGGGGAGTGTGGAGCCACCCTTTAATTACCATTGCTCCCAGGTCCACTCTGACCCGGAGTGGTAGTACCTGTTAGGGTCCCAACTATGGGTTGAATAGAAACTGACGTGAAAACAACAAATATATTCAATTAAAAAAAAATTTCTTCAAAATCTTTGGATTCGGCATTAAATAACCCGAAAAGGGTTGATATGCCGTAAAACAAAAACAACCAACCAACCAATCGTCTTCCTAGATATTATCAAGCGCCTACCCTCTAAAGTTACTATTACTCTTCATCTACCAAATCTTTTTTCTGGTAACATTTAACTCAGCTTCACGAAGCCGTTGAATAACACCCGTCATTTTTTTCAAAGGATTAATTTTTTTTAGCAATAACATGTTTAGAATATCCTTCTTTGGAAAGAGTTTGAACCTAAGCACTTTTTTTTAACGCTAATTCGTTATTTCCTTGTCATTTATATCGTAGTAATATGGTTTACAAAAATAAATAAAGTATCTGATCACAATGAGAAAAGACAAACAGCAAACTGTTTAAAGTCGAAAAGGATTTTTTTTTACTTAACATTAACATAAGAATAGCAAACATACAATCTCGGCAATTTGATTCTGCTAAATATGAACGCTTTGTAAATAAATGTGGATGGTCCAAAACTTATAGTCGGTAGTCTCTCTCTCTCCCTCTCTCTCTCTCTCTCTCTCTCTCTCTATATATATATATATATATATATATATATATATATATGCATGTATATATATGTATATATGCATGTATATGTATATGTATGCATGTATGTATGTATGTATGTATGTATGTATGTATGTATTAGTGTTGGGACGATTAATCGGAATCGGAAAAATTGGAACTTTTTGGGTATCGGAATCGGTATCGGAATCGGAAAAATCATAGTCTAATTTCCGATTCCAAACAGTTGTTTTTAATTTTTAAATAAAAAATGGAACAAGCAAAAATTATTAAAACTTTTTTTTTTATTAGAAGTTGTTCCTTTGCAACGTAAGACTGAGAATAGCCACAGAATGAGTTATACATCTTATTTACAAATTTAACATTGATTAGCAGAGTTTAATTTATTTTACGTATTGGTCATTTATAACTTCCCTATTGCCTTTGTAACTGTTTAGCATCTATTCACTAAAATATCTATGTGTCCTCATCTGAGAGAGTTCATGTGATTATTAACAAATAGTAAATGCTCATCGGGTTGAATTTCATTGGCGTCAGCTGTACATTGGTATATTTGTCACAGCCTTCTTCTGAACTAATTAAAGTTTTATGGCACCTTTTTAGAAACAAGGAAATCCTCAGACTCTCCAAATCTTTTTTAAGTTGTTTTTATTGGTTTTTATTGTAAGCAAAGTAAATATTCTAGAGGTCACTTGCCTATTTGATATCACAGATTTAAACAAACTTTTCGCCCATATTTGAAAAATGGCCATATGGCGTCTATTAGAGACTTGGGACTTTAATATCAAAGATGTAACATACTTGGATTTTTTTTCTGGTGCTGGTTTGGTGCCCGGAAATCTTTTTGCTAGGTTGGAAAACTGGTCCCTTATTGAACAAATATCGATTGAAAGCACATTTGTTTTACCGTTCTTGAAGGAGATATTGTTTTTAAAGGCGTCCCCATACTTTTAAAAGATTATTTTTAACTCTTGTTTTAAAAAAATAAACTTGATCACGGAGTCTAGACACGAAAAACAGAAACATATATTTATTTAAAAATTACTTTAGTTTTGACACTTTTTTGTTATTATTACGAAACAAAAATAAAAGAAAGAAAACACTTACATATTATCAAAGAAAGCAATTATTTTATTAAGAATAATTAATTTAGTTTAAACAAGGGATCGATCTCATGCACACAAAAGAAAAGCAAACTCAATTATCTATTCTACCGGTTAATTTAAAATATAAGTGTTATTATTACATGTGTTATTATACCGGTTAATTTAAAATATATACTTATATACAGTTGTCCGTATTTTGACAGACTCCTCTGAATAAAAAAAAAAAATAACAATAAATAGATTTCTCTCTCGATATGGCGGAAAAGAGGGGGTGACGACCCTTTGATTTATATATTATTTTAATTGGAATTCATCATTGATTGACCCTTGAATTGTTTCGGCAGGGGCTCATTTATGTAGTGAGGTGACAAGGTGGTCCGGGGCCGCTTTTGAACCAATGGCAACTAATTATGTCACCTCAGTGGAGGTCGTCTCCTCCTTGGTTGCACCTGTGGATTGCAGGCGCTATTCTCACGATCGTTGGTTTGGTAACTGCGCTCAAAGGCCAAACAACCCTGAATAATCACTCGTCGGCATCAGAAACAAAATTATGTTTTGGTTACGACTCTCCCAGTGACATGAAGTTGTCGATTTCATAAAATAATGGAATTTATGAATCAAATCTTTCTTTCAGTAAGGTTTGGTTGCTGTCGCCCGGGCACACAACGATACTTAATGAATAAAACAATCATATATGCCTGCGATTTCCCAATTTTCGGGATCTCAGCCTCGCCCCATTGGAGAGGACAATAGCTCCCTGGAACGGTCACGTCACAATTATAGACTCCGAAACGGCTGAACAGATTTTCTTTAAAATTAACAGAACTTTAGTGTATAAGTCGGGGAGTCATCTTAGTCAAGTTTTGTCTTAGAATACCGCCAATAATTACCGAGAATCGATAATCGAACCCGTTATTTTTATTTATCTATTATCGGGAAAGAAACTTTTTCATTTCGTCGCTTAGTAACAATGATAGAACAACGGACCGTGAACGTCGAGTCTCTTTGATAATATATATATATATATATATATATATATATATATATATATATATATATATATATATATATATATATATATATATATATATATATATATATAGTTGAAGTTATATATTTGGATTTTACTGTCACTGGATTATTTATCTTCCACCAGACTATCCATTCATGTGTAATCATCTTTTTCTTCACCATATTCCCTCTGCTTCTATTTTTGTTATCAAGTAAGATCTTTGACTTACTTGTTGTTTCATCAAATACTTTTGCATGCAAAATCCGATCCTGCATTTTGCTAATTCCTACCCTCTGATGAGAAGGAAAGTATTTCTTCGAAACTCCGCGGATTAAGGACTATCCACTTATCTAGTTTTTTTTCTTTTCAGATTAAATATGTTTTTAACTCATTTCAAAGTGTTTTTTAACATGTTTTATTAACTGTTTGCTCGTATATATATATATATATATATATATATATATATATAGAATATATATGCCGATTAAGCAACACTGAATAACGCGTGTAGCTTAATCTCCATATATATATATATTATAGCTTACTAACTAGCTCTACCTACGTATTGAGCACTGTTGAAGTAAATACTTAAAGTTTACGCATAAATTTATACTTTCGTATATTAATTTATGTGAGTAAATGAAGTAGTTATATATGTGTGTCTGCGCGCGCGCGCGTGTGTGTGTGTGTGTGTGTGTGTGTGTGTGTGTGTGTGTGTGTGTGTGTGTGTGTGTGTGTGTGTGTGTGTGTGTGTGTGTGTGTGATTCTGCAAATCGTGCTGTTCCAAAATTGAAAGAGTTTCCCTTTTACAAATCCACTTCCTGTGATTAATCCCAGAGCAAACACCAAATCACAATATGTCCGCCTCGCGGGACACGCGCAATTTGGTCAGGCATAACGATTCAATCATTCTAATAGAACGTTGCTCAATATGTAATTAACTAATTAAAACGAGTAGAAGTTATTTAAAACAAGATACCATTGATTAATAACGTATATATAAAAAAAAAGAAACCAAGAAAATATGGAGAAAAAAAGAGTGCAACAAAATGAACGTAGGAAATAAACAAAAAAAAAATGAGAGAATGAGGAAAGAAAGAAAGAAAGAAAGAAAAAGCAAAGAAAGTTAAAAAACACTAAATCTAAAAGAAAGAAATACTCAGATTAAAAATATCAAAATGAACGAATAAAATAAATAAAAATATAAACAGCAAAAGGAAAGACCAAGGTAAAATAAACAATGGCGGAAAAAGTAAAATACGAGGGGCGTGCAATAAGTAATACCCCTGGCCCACTTCCAATATATGCAATGATTTATATCTCTACGAGGTATGTAGCAAATTACTGGGTTCAAAAACAGCCTACAGAAAATGAACTCTGATTTATGAAACTATGATAGGTTATGAAAAGGAAGTGTTGTAATGAGATAGCTTCGAATTCGGGGGTATCAAAACCAAAGCAAAATATGATGAAAGTAAATATAAAATAGATAAACCCCATAATTTATTATACCATACCTGTTCACACAATATTCTGTGGATCTATATTAAAAAAAAACTTGTTAAACTTTGTGGCATATTTCCATTCTATGGGTGTCAGGCGCGAACAACCCATAATTTTATTATACCATATTTCTTCAAACTGAAAGATAATTATCAAAGTATACTTAATTATCAAAGTATACTTACGCAGATTGATATGAAAAGTCTTTATTAAAGTTTGTGCCTATTTCCGTTCTATTGAATCCAGGCGCGAACGCAGACCCCACAATTTTATTATACCATCCCTATTTAAGTTAAAACATACTTATCAAATTAAAAATATCAAAATGAACGGATAAAATAAATGAAAATATAAAAAGCAGAAGGAAAGAACCAGGTGAAATAAACAATGGCGGAAAAAGTAAAGTAAAATATATAAATTTCGAGGAAAAAAAAAGCTAAATAAAAATAAATAGAAAAAAAAGAGGAAGCAAATTTAATTTATAAGGAAATTTAATTTATAAAGCTCACCATGTATGTCTGTCTGCCTTCATATTTTCAAACTCTATCTGTTCCGAAACGAACAGTCGCAGGGCGGCCCTAGAGGCTCCAGCTGATTCGATCTTTTATGGACCTTTCTTAATGAGCCGGTTAAAATAGTTTTTAAGGGGCCAAAAAAGGGTCAAAATCTTTTTAAATCGTTATATATATATATATATATATATATATATATATATATATATATATATATGATGATGATTGCAATGTCTTGTCAGACGAGTGCAACTCCCTCAGACATTTAAAATCCATGAGCCAAATTGCCTGAGGGAGTATCTATACAAAGATGATGTACGACAGCTAAGTCTCTCTCCCGGTTCAAAATGTTGAGATCCAGCAACAAGCAAGAGTAAGATAGCCAGCAACAAATTAAACCGCAGACCAGCTTGATGCGGGTACTGGTCTTCCGCTTTATGTTTTTTTTTAATCAGAGATTTACTTCTCCTAGAAAGGTTGCCTTCACCACGGCTTACGGGAGCCCTCTCCACCCCAATACACATATACATACACAAATATACATGTGTGTGTATATATATATATATATATATACATACATACATACACACACACGCACACACACACACACACATATATATATATATATATATATATATATATATATATATATATATATATATATATTGTTTTAACAAAAACCAAGACATCAAGGAATGGATTGATAGAAACAAGTAGTGTATTTAATCGTTAGTTACAATTGTTTCAAGACTATTCGGACAAATTCAAACATTATGTTACTAACGATGAAATACACTATTTGTTTCTATCAATCCATTCCTTTATGTTTTGGTTTTTGTTAAAACAATATATGAATGCTAAATTATGAAATTTGATAATTTTATAGTTTACAGTTTAGGTCATCTCTTTTTGGCTTAAAAATTATTGGTATATGAACGATTACTGAATTTTCAATTATAAAAACCTAGTAAAATTCGGAATACTATAAATAAGACTATATATATATATTATTAAATATTATTTTACGTGCATAAAAATATACCTATGAGCACGCGCGTTTCTGGCGTTTAGCCTTCATCAGCACAGGTTCATAATGTGTGTGTGTATATACGTGTGTGTGTATGTGTGTGTGTTTCCTGCTCTGACTCTCCTTTTTTCGTATTGTCGAATTGGTCTCTTTATTTCTGTCATCCTCTTTTCATTCATCAGGCCCCTTATCTTTTTACTCTTCTCTCTCTCTCACACACACTCTCTCTCTCTCTCTCTCTCTCTCTCTCTCTCTCTCTCTCTCTCTCTCTCACTCTCGTGTGCGTTCTCTCTAAATCTTCACGCAATCTTTTTACCCCGTTTCACCTTATTGGCTTTTTAATAAAAAAAACCCTGTCCATAGATCTATCCAGTCTCTCGTGCAGTTTTTTTCTATATCTTCTGTTTCTGACTATTTTCTCTCTCTCCCCCTCTCTCACCCCCGCTCTATCCCCCTCTCCCTCTATCTATCTCCTTGTCTCTTTTTTCTCCCCTTTCGCTCTCTCTTCATCATTTTTCTGTATTTCCATTGTTCACGCTCTGTTATTTTAAATGACCTCCATGTCTTTCCGTATGTTTGTCTATTCTTCTGTCTCTTCCTCTTTATCCATTCACAGTTATGCATGTACGTGTTAGTGCGCGTGTGTGTGTGTGTGTGTGTGTGTGTGTGTGTGTGTGTAAGTGTGTGTATGTGTGTTAGTGTGCGAGTGTGTGTGTGTGAAAACATCTATCCCTTTCTCTGTATCTCACCCTTTCATATAACTCCCAGTTCAACTCAGCACATCAGATATCAAATTCGCACATCCCCTCTCCTAAAAAAGGTAAGATGCGCGATTTCCTGTTTATTTATTAGTGGCACTATCGGTCCCGGGAGACCACGGCCTACAATCCTTTGTCAAACACAGATTTTAGTAACGTAAGACCCTCTTCATGGCATGTGTAGTCTTTAGAGACGAAGGATGCACCATGAAAGGATGTGAGCGCAATCCTAAACTGTGTCTTTTGGATTAACATGACGACTAGAAACGATGCCGTTGCCCAATTTACTACTGACCAGGTCTATCATTAATTAACTTCGACGATTTAACGCGAAAAGGTGTGTCACTCTCAGTATGCAGTAGAGGCAATGTAAGGTCATATATTTGTAACAAGCCAAAGAGATAGATAGGTAGATATGCATGAAATATATATATATATATATATATATATATATATATATATATATATATATATATATATATATATATATATGTATGTATGTATATAGATTGAGAACAAGGTTGGAGCTAGAATATCTCCCTGTTTAACCCCGTTGTCGATGGCAATGCCCTCTGAAACTGTGCCGTTTAGCTGGAGACGCGCTTTCATGTTTTCATGCAGTTGTCTGATCATATTTACGAAACCAGGTGGACATCCATGTTTCCCCAATATTATCCACAGGGCAGTTCGGTTTACGGTGTCGAAGGCTTTTTTCAGATCTACAAATACCTGGTATAGAGCTAGCCTTTGTTCTTTGCATTTTTCCTGTATCTGACGGACTGAGAAGATCATGTCCATTGTGCCACGCCCGAGTCTGAACCCACTTTGGGCTTCGGGCAGTACTGAGGGGCAAATATATTCATTTAGTCTGTTTAGTAGGAGTCTGGCAAATACCTTACCGACTACCTCCAACAGACTTATACCCCTGTAGTTCCCACATAGGACTTTTTGTCCTTTTCCCTTATACAGTGGGATTAGTATCGCGTCGATCCAATCTTGGGGTACAGGAGACCCAGACCAGACCTTGGATATCAATCGGTGTACGTCAGCTGTAATTTGATTGCCCCCATATCGGAGAATCTCTACAGGAATGCCGTCCAGCCCCGGCGACTTTCCCGTATTTATCTCGCTAATAGCTTTGCTGATATCATGTTGAGTCGAGTGAGCCAGCATCTTTTGTCTGATTTCCTGCTGTGGCAGATTCCTGATGACTTCCTCATCAATAGTTGAGGGGTTGTCGAACAGATCTCTGAAGTGTTCTGTCCAGCGCTGCATGATTTTGTCCGGGCTCCTATTTAGCGACGCCCCATCATTTGATCTGAGGGGCACAATCACTGAGGATTGAGGCCCAAATACCTGTCTGATAAGGTGGTACATAGTTTTTGCATCTTTGCTATCAAACGCCAGTTGCACCTGGTTGGATATATTCTTCCACCATTTATTCTTCATGCTTCGTATGTTGCGTTGTAGCGATGCTTTCGCTTCTTTGAACTCCTGCTTTAGTCTCGGTCGGTCCCTTTTGGGCGCTCCGAGCATTTTCTGGAGTGCGTTATTTTTTTGCTCTATAAGTTCATTGATTATGGCATCATTTTCGTCGAACCTGTCTTGATTCTTTTGTTTCACGACACCTAGTACTTCACAGCTGACACTGTGTACGGTCGACTTAAATTTCTCCCATGAACCATCGTAGTCCGCACTTCCGAGAGCGACTTGTAGTTCTTTCTGCACGGCCTTGGACTTTAGCTTACCTGTGGCTAGTCTTTTGGGTGGCTGCGCACCTTGTGACCGGAATCTCCTCCTAATGTGGAGTTTCAGCTTGGCTCTAACAAGCATGTGATCCGTTCCACAGTCCGCACCTCTCATCATGCGAACCTTGCAGACATCCTGAATGTCTCTTCTTCTGGGGATAACATAGTCCAGGATATGACCGTGTCCAGAGCGAGGATGAAACCATGTCGCTTTATGGGCGGCCTTTTGCTGTGAGAACGTATTGCATATCACCAGCTCAAATTCAGAGCAAAGCTGTAAGAGGTGAAGTCCATTCCTATTCGTCTTACCCGTACCATATTTTCCCAACGGTGACCAAATCTCATGGTCATTTCCCACTCTAGCATTGAAATCCCCCAGCAGTATTATTTTATCCACTTTCGGGGTTGAACATAGGGCTGCTCGTAACTCCTGGTAAAATGTAATGGTGTCTTTTTCGTCCCTGCAGAGCGTGGGAGCGTAGATGGAATATACGCTACCGAAACGATTTCTCCCTATGGGTGCTCTAAGGTACATAATCCTATCAGACAGCGCACATGGCTGTTCTAATCCTTTAACTAGTTCGGTTCGGATGGCAAACCCCACCCCACCGACCCTCCTTTCCCCCCTCCGGTTTTCCCTTCCAGAAGAAAGTGTATCCACCTCCCACTTCGGTTAGCTGATCTTCACCACTCAGGCGGGTTTCCGCCAGAGCAGCAATATCAATCCTATACCACTTAAGTTCCTTCGCGACGATAGCCGTTCGTCGCTCAGGGTTAGAAGAAAAAATATCGTGGTCAATAAGTGTTCGGACGTTCCAGGTCGATATCATGAGTCTTTGTTTGTTCTTTTGGGTATTTTTCCTGCTTTAAGGAACAGCCGCCAACCGCATTAAGCTGGCCAGCTCGGAGATGAACAGGCAAATTTTGGGTCACCTTTTCTAGACCCCTCCCTATAGAGAGGGTGAGCAGTGCTGTCCTCAAACGGGCTGCTCAGACACTCAAGACCTCGCCGAGGCAAGCTGCTGTTCATTCAGCTAAACAACGACGTTAGATGGGTCGAGAGTCGCACACGTGTGGAGTCATGACTGTCCACTTCCAGCTTGTTAGGCCTGTGGACGTCGCCATTTATCAATCGCCATGTGACTTTGTAGAGGGTTGTCTGTACAGAAGATTACCGTGTTTTACGCTTGTACGACACGTAGAACACGCTCTTTCTCCACTAAGCCAATAACCAGTGACAGGCTAAGCAAGATGACTGATTGGCGGAGTTGAGTGCAGGTTTACTTTCAGAGTGTCCTTCTCCTAGACAGATGGCCTAACAAGACCTACGGGTCCATCTCTCCGGGTGGGCTTAACCAGCGCCTGGGCACCAAGCCAGGGATTTCTACGGCCCCACACGGCAAATTTTTTTTTTTTTTTTTTTTTACACATATACACATATGTACATATATGCAATGGTGCTAGTTGGCCGTTGACCCCCCAAAGAAGGGTTCATCCGCCCTTTGAAAGGTCTTGTTTTTAATCCTTCAGGGTGACTAGCCACCCTCCTCACCAGACAAGCTGGTGGGGGAACCGGTTTAGTCGCCGGTGGCCCGACCATGTGGCAGGTAGTACTGGGTTACATGGTACCAGTAGCATATAGCATGACCTGACAACAACACTCGCGTTCGCATTTAGAAACTGTGAAACGGGAGTGCTCTTTCGATTTTGGACAACGGGCAAGTTATTCAACCTTACTCGTTTCAGGGCCAGATCGAAAACATTTCACTCACTTGTCAGGGAGCTGCTGTATGCTGACGATGTAGACTTCGTCGCACACACGGCAGAAGATATGCAGGGCATCATGGACCGCTTCTCCAGGGCGTGCACTGCCTTTGGCCTCACAATTAGCCTGGAGAAAACCAAGGTAATGTTCACCCCAGCTCCAAACAGCCGCTACGAGGAACCGGTCATCTGTGTAAATGGAACGAAACTGGGCACCGTTGATGACTTTGTATATCTTGGCAGTACTATATCGAGCGACGGAATCCTCGATAAGTAAATCTTAGGAAGGATCAATAAGGCAAGTAAGGCCTTTGGTAATCTCGAAAAACGAGTGTGGGCAGACAGAGCCCTGACCTTCAAAACAAAGATAAAGGTATACGAGACTTGTGTACTACCTGTCCTCCTATATGCCTCGGAAACATGGACGAAATATCGTTGTCATATCAAGGCTCTGGAAAGATTCCACCAGACGTGCCTACGCAGGATATTTAATGTCACCAAACAAGCTCTCTTGTCCGATGAAGAGGTGCTCAAGAAGGCGAGCACATTCAGCATAGAGGCTCGAGTCTTTCGAAACCAGAGTCGATGGGCGGGTCACGTAGTGAGAATGGAGGATTATAGGATACCTAAGCAATTGTTCTATGGGGAGCTTGAATGTGGCAAACGACCCAATCACAAACCTCGGAAAAGGTACAAAGATGTAGTTAAGGGAAACCTGCGGGCACTTGGCATAGAAATAACAAGGTGGGAAGAGATAGCTGAAGACCGGGAAAGTTGGAGGCGCTACGTCTACGCGGGATGTGAGAATTTTGAGGTTTTGAGAGTTGAGCACGCCACTATAAAGCGAGCCTTACGAAAGCGAGAGGATACAGAGGACTTTGATCTCGACCCCGCGTACTCGTGCGGGATATGCGGCAGGGTGTGCCTGTCAAAGGCAGGCCTCAAGAGTCATGGAACTACGCACGCGGGACATGAACTGGGAGCACGGGAGGGAGGGGGCGGTCACCAACAAGGTTATCCTGCAGAATATGCGGCAAACTGTGCAGCCGGGTGGGGCTATGTGGAATCATATGCGGACTCACTCACACGCCATCGTATCGTGAGGGTTGGCCGTCTTCTGTAAAGAAGTGGCAGTCACCATATATGTATATATATGTTTTGAGAAAAATAGAAAAACCGAATGAAATTATTAAAATAATCAACGTTTCGTCCTTATTTCAGAGGACATCTTCAGGATAATTGAAGTAAAAATGCAAGAAAAGAAAAAGTCATAGATCGTACGAAACAGAGGACAGTTTTTGAATCCTACCCATGTCGGGAAGGACAAACATATGTGTGCGTATGGGAAGGGTGGGTTGTTCGATGTCTATATATACACATTTAAAAATACGTTAAAATAAATATGTACATTTTTTTTCCTCCTGTAAACTAAGGTGTTGATGGCAACAAAAAGTGTATTTTATTTTATGTTACAATTGTTTTAATGTCCGGTTCGACAATTTCAAGCATTATATCGTTTGAAAATTTTCAAAAGCCAGCATTTCTTCAGACTTTATGAATAAACACACTTTTGGCAATGTAGCATTTTTTGAAAGAAAAAAGATGGGAGGGATCCCTAACAGGCAAAACATGCGAGAAACATTTACCTTGGTTGTGGTTACGGAAAATCACATTTAAAATATATATATTTACATAGGCATCACCACTTATAAAGACCCAGAGACCACTTGAAGATAAGGGTTAAGAGTGTACAGTAGTCAATTGGACAATATAGTAATTGTTAGTAATGGAAATTCGGTAAATTTTTAAACTTAATTGGAACGGCTCATCAAGAACTTGTTTACGTTAGACTTGAAGACAATCAGATTGTAGTCAGCTGGAAAGCAGGAAAACAGAAGACAATTCCACAGGCGTGCAGTTCTAAGAAAGAAGCTTTGTTCATGAAATCCACGTTAAGGTTTAGGCACAGATAAAGAGTGGGGGGAATTATTGCTAGTGTTTTCAGCTAGACAAGTGTTTCTTGTGAAAGTTTGGCGAGGGAAGACCATTGATTGAAACTCAGTCGAACACTTGCCATGAAAATAACGATAAAGCAGATATCAACATATCCCCTGTGAGATAGAGGTTGCAGGGAAGAGAAGAGGGCATCTCCTACAAGGCTACGAAGTCTATTTTGAACTCTATCAAGGCAGGACAAGCGCTTTCTAGCAGTTCCTGCCCAGATGTGGCAACAGTACTCCATCCTTGAACGTACTTGGCTCTTATATAAATAGAGAATTGCATCAGCAGTGAGATATCTACTGGATCGATAGGAGGATCCCACCATTTTTCCAGCAGCCTTAGCAACAGATTTGATGTACGTGTTCCATTTCAGATCAGGAGTAAAGGTCAAGTCCAACAGCTTGTAAAAACATGAAGCCTCCCCAAGACGAGAGCTATTCATTTCAATTGATGCCAGATATATATCAATATAGAACAGATATATGTATATATGTGTGTGTGAGTGTGTGTGCGTGCGTGTGTATGTGTTTAGGCAGCATGTTTTCATTCAAACAGGTATTGTTAAATTAGTACGGACTGTTTTTGCTTAATGATCATTTTTTTGTAATTTTTCCTATTATGTCTCGGTCGAATTTGTGTATGAAAGTTTCGTGGTCGTTTTTTTTGCAAGTACTTTCAACTGATTTTCTTCAGTCGTTTTGGATTACTGTATCGTTTAAAATATTGATACTTTTATATGCTTCAGTTCAAATTACATTTAAATTACTTGAAATAGTAAAAATAAAAACAATAATTTTTTTAAAAAATGTAACTTGCATAACATTTTGTAAGTTACACTTTTAAACCATTGAACATTTCTCAACACGTTAAAACGCGTGACACTCCACTATTTTAAGTAAAATATATATAGAAGCAGAGAAAAAGATATAAATGGTGATAGCGAATGGGATATATGTATTGACATTCTAAAATTTACTCACTCGTCATTCAATTTTTTTTCTTCTTCTTCTTCCCCACTGAACTGCAATCACTTGTGCCCCCACGACGTGAACACCCTCGACAGACCCGACAAGCTGCAAAATCCCACCCCCACACTGTAGAGATCCCTAGATGTAAAATATTTTTCTACTCCAGTAGTTTCTTCCCCAGAACCGCTAGACTTTGGAATTCCATTCCAGGTCACTGCTTCCCCAACTGTACTGACATGCAGAAGTTCAAGTGCAACGTGAACCAACATCTTGCTGCCCTAATCCCTACATAGTACCCCAGTAGTTGTTTCCCCTGATAGTAGCCCCCTGCACCAAAGTGGCAATGTGCCTTGTTTGGCGTGAAAATGTAATAACAAAAAATAAAAAATAAAAAATAAAAATAATAATTTGACAGTCAAGTTTTTAAATTTCTTTCAGTTCTCTTTTCTACGCACATCTTATCTTTCTTTTAATAATATGATGTGAACTTGTACCCATTTGTGAATTATTCCACGGATTTCTGTCTTTTGGATTACTTTAGACCATCTTCCAATTAGGCGATTCCCTCGGATTTTTCTAACCAACTTTTTTGGATTCTGGATTTTTGGATTTTACCGTTATTGGATATTTTACCCTTCACCAGACTATCCATTCACGTTAAATCACTTTTTTCTTAACCCTATTCCCTTTGCTTCACTTTTTCTTTCCAAGTAAGATCTATGACTTACTTGTAGTTTCATTAAATACTTTTGCAAGCACAATGCGATCCCGCATTTTGCTAAATCCTACCCTCTGATGAGAAGGAAAGTATTTCTTCGAAACTTCGCGGATTAAGGAATATGCACTTATTTAGCTTTTCCTTTTTAAAATTAAATATGTTTTTAACTCTTTTTCAAAGTGTTTTATTAAGTATTTGTACTTTATATATATATATATATATATATATATATATATATATATATGAGGCTTCCTTCAGTCTTGACAGACTATGGATACCCTCTGTAAGGGTGCCTGCGCATGAATTTTTGTGGCGCAAGTTGTGCAATGTCCAGTGTAAACAAATTCTTGATAAGCCGTTCCGCTTAAGTTAACAAATTTACTGAATTTCCATTACTAACAATTACTATATTGTCCAATTGACTGCTGTTCACTCTTTAACCCTTATACTCGAGTGGCCCCTGGGCTTTGATAAGTGGTGATGCCTATGCAAAAAATCCCCCCCAAAAAAACCCACATCTCTCCTGTGTCGACATTGTTGAATACCAATGGCAATTGGAGTTTCTGGACGACTGGAAACAAAAGCCGAGATAAGCGAGAAAGTACACACACACACACACACGCACACACACATACACACACACATATATATATATATATATATACACACACACACACACACATATATATATATATATATATATATATATATATATACTAACATTTCAGCTCGGCGTTGCCCGGGTGTTTAGAAGTGTATGTTGATCAAAAAAAAAGGTAGTATGAAGGCAGGCTGAAACGCGTAACGCGAAGGAGGAAAAGAACGGGGGAAAAACCTGACGTGTTTGCAGTTACGACAATCGCCAAAATGGAAGTGACTTATGTTTAAATTAAGGCTAGACAATCGAAGGGAGAGGATGACTTTAAAAAATATCGGCGAAAAAAGCTGTAGAAAATTGCCCAGTTGAAGGTGAAAATATTAATGTTTTTAGCCAATTTTTCGATATTTGTCGTCTGAAAGGTCGAACTTCAAAGCGATACTGATCTTGTTAAAATCCGTCTCCTCTGTCAAAAGTTTTAGGCAGACATGCAAATATACATACATACATACATACATACATACATACATATATACATACATACATTTATATATTTGTAACTAAACATTTTTTACCCAAACCGATTAAAAAGCTTGTCCTATCTCTGAATACCCTTTATGTCAAATTTCAAATGTTTAAACCAGAAATTGTCTGAGGAATTTGGTAGAGATCGCAGAGGTCAATTTTTTAAACTTTGACCTCTATTATGACCCCTTTAACATTCATTGTTTTGGGCTCTAATCAAGTTATTAAGTTAGACCCATGTCCAAGGAAACTATATCTATAATTTCAAGTCTTTAGACCCGAAATTGGCGGGGGAGTTTGGTAGATTTCTCAAATGTTGAATCGTTGAATCGTTAAACTTTGAACCCTTAATAGTATAATTCCTGGCCGAAACCCGGTCACAAAGATTTTTCCAAATCTCAGTACCCTGTATATCAAATTTCGAGTCTGTAGGCTAAAAATTGACAGAGTTATTGCGTAAGGAAATGTACACAGACACACAGTAAGACACACAGACATAGATACAGACACAAAAAACGTTCACTTATATATATATATATATATATATATATATATATATATATATATAAAGAGAGAGAGAGAGAAAGAGAGAGAGAGAGAAGTAGATAGATATGAATTGTATGATCTAGAAGAGAGATAATGAATGGCTAACTAAAAATACTAGTGTAAGATTGGAAATTTCTCAGTTGTATCGTCGTTCTATGTTGTTGTCGTGTTTAAGAATTCCTCGAAAGATAATTTTTAATTTCTTTGATGATGTCGTGCGCCAGAATCGTCTCTTAACATCTTTCGCTACTCAGGTGAGAACAGATTGAATTTTTGGAGTCGCGTTTTGTAGTTAAGCGCGAAGAGTCTCGTCACCATTCCGTTTGCCAGCCGTTGAACACGCTCCAGGTGTACGGTATCTTTTTGTAGATAAGGATATATTTACTTAGATGGAATACTCAAGTACCAGATTTATGCACAGGAGAAGAAAAGTGTTTGTCGATATGTTAAGAAAGAATCTCCGAATCTCGACGATTATATAAAGCCATTTCGTGCGTGGGTGTGTGTGGGGGGGAATACGTGTGTATGTGTATGTATGTGTGTATGTGTGTATGTGTGTATGTGTGTGCATGTGTGTATGTTTGTGTATGTGTGCGTGTTGTGTGTCTGGATGTATGTGTATGTATGTGTGTATGTGTGTGTGCATTCACAGACATGCATTCCCATGAATTCCTATTATGCGTGTGGGTATAAATGTTATGTACGTGTGTATAAATGTTATGCATGTGAGATAAATGTTATGCATGTGTGTGTAAATGTTATGCATGTGTGTGTAAATGTTATGCATGTGTATATAAATGTTATGCATGTGCGTATAAATGTTATGCATGGGTGTATAAATGTTACGCTTGTGTGTATAAATGTTGTGCATGTGTGTATAAATGTTATGCATGTGTGTATAAATGTTATGCATATGTGTGTAAATGTTATCCGTGTGTGTATAAATGTTAAGCATGTGTGTATAAATGTTACGCTTGTGTGTATAAATGGTATGCATGTGTGTATAAATGTTACGCTTGTGTGTATAAATGTTATGCATGTGTGAATAAATGTTATGCATGTGTGTATAAATGTTATGCATGTTTGTATAAATGTTGTGCATGTGTGAATAAATGTTATGCATGTGTGCTTAAATGTTGTGCATGTGTGTATACATGTTATGCATCTGTGTATAAATGTTGTGCATGTGTGTATAAATGTTATGCCCGTGTGTATAAATGTTATGCATGTGTGTATAAACGTTATGCATGTGTGTATAAATGTTATGCGTGTGTGTATAAATGTTATGCATATGTGTATAAATGTTATGCGTGCGTGTATAAATGTTATGCATGTGTGTATAAATGTTATCCGTGTGTGTATAAATGTTACGCATGTTTGTATAAATGTTATGCATGTGTGTATAAATGTTATGCATGTGTGTATAAATGTTATGCATGTGTGTAAAAATGTTATGCGTGTTTGTATAAATATAGTTATTGAAGAATGTTCGTATCAATGTGTTATATAACAATCAGTACGTGTGTTATCATTAGGGCCGTGACAACAGCATATTCTTTTCATTGTTTTGACTCTCTTGTATATACCCAACACAGTTAGACATAGTTAATTAGTCGAGAACCACATCACTCTCTAAAACTGCTTATAAGATATCAACGGATCCAAACTCCAGGGTCAAAACAATGAAACGGGTATACTGTTGTCGTAGCCCTAAGAATCATTTATATAGAGAGAGTACATACTCGCCGTTAATGCGTAATTGTACGTAATGTTCTTTTTTGATGGCATCAAGTCATGACATGCTCATACTGTCTATCAATGAGTAGATGTGTGTTTAAATACATTACACTAAACAGTTGATTGGTCTCGTTTTGAATCATAGTTGCTTAGCATAATTCTCCGATGTGTTTGGTGTATAACTCATGGGTATCTTAGTTACTTTCTAAATAGTTTGTCATAGACAAACTATTAATAAATGAAATGTTTTTGAATCCCATAACTGTTAACAGTCTTTTACTTTCGGTTAACAACATAATACATATGTACAAATTTAATAAACAATAAAAAAAACATTAAATGTAAAGAAGCGCATAGTCTTTTCACACGCACACACACACACACACACATACACGTGCACTTGTGCATCTATGTGTTATCGTTGGTTAGCGATAAAAAAAGAACAATCACTGTTTTGTGTATATGTGTGTCTGGTCTCCATTTGTTAAACGTCTCTCTCTATGTGTGTGTGATCGCGATTGCGTTACATATTTTCATATCAACCCTTTATGTCTCTACAAAACAACAGCATATTATATACCCATCAACGTGCATGTATGTATAAATAAACACACTGTTCTTTTTTATATATACGATGTATCAATGCGCGTGTAGGTGTGGGTGTAATTATTTACAATAAACAGCTCAGTAAACTCTGACAGAGAGATGTATAAACATGGATATCTTTAATTGTGTTTTTTGTCGCGGCTTGTGGCCGTTAGTTTGCACTTGTCTTGTGGACGCTGGAATAAATATCCTTGAAATCGAGAAGCATGTGAATGTAACAGGAAACAACTTTTGTTACAGTTTTAAATTTAACTTTATTTTCGAATGCATGTCGAGTCGTACTGCCCGGATCGCCTCTCCTTGGGACAACATTTGATAATTGTTTGTTTTGTATTTCGAAATCGACTCACTGGTTATTTTATGCAGTACATGTTTGAACATCTCTTGCACGCTTCCTGACTTTAACTCCGCTAACTCCTCGATTCTCATTACTATATAAGCTGCTTTATGTGTTTCTAAAACTTCTGAAACTAGAAAATGTTTGTTATTGTCACTGACAGTTATTGTTGGTAAATTATTTATCTGTGCAAATATTTATATATTTCTTTCGTAAATATTATTCTAAAATTCCTCAAACTTAGTTCTGTAACTTGTTTTGCTTTTTGTTTTATGTTAGGGTTTATGTTCCTTTTATAGAAGCGTTTGCTGAATTTGAATAAAATGAAATAAATATTAGATACGTTTGAAGCCAAAACAACGCATTATTACAAAATAAACAGGTATTTATTTTGTTTGAAATTTATATTGGATTACATAAATATATTTCGAAGGTAAATTTCATCTTCAGTATGTCTTTTTTGCCATGTTGTTGGAGCATTCCAATATAAATTTCAAACAAAATAAATATCTGTTTATTTTGTAATAATGCGTTGTTTTGGATTCAAACGTATCTAATACGTATTTTATTTTATTTTTTGTTTTATGTTGTTTTTACTGATATTTCACTCCAAACAACGCACAGTACCATTTGAACGTTAAGGGATATTATTTGCTACAAAATATACAGGAATACTATGTATGGAGTTGAGTAGCGAGATGTCTGTTCACATTAATTTCTGCATGTAAGTACAGCCAGGGAAGCACAGAACCGCAAGGGAATTTAAAAGTTTAGTAGTTAGGTGGGGATAAACTATTAAAGTAGAAAGCTTTTCAGCATCTAATAACCTCTACAGTGAAATAGGGTATTTTGGTTAGTTGGGGCATTTACGTCGAGGGCGTACAAGTTCTTCGAGTTCATCGGATCACAGCTGATTAAAATACTTGTAAAACAGGCACAGAGATGCATGTTGACAATGGGGCAGAGGTTTAGGTTTAGTTGATAGTACGAGACCTACTAGGTTGGTGACTTTTTTTTAAACTCTGCCTAAGAGCGAGAAACAAGTGGAAGGTACACCAACCCATATATGGCAACACTGCTTCATGCTTGGCGAATGGCGGATTTGTAGAAGTACATGATAGGATAAAATGTGAGTAATTTTTTGGCATGATAATGAAAGCCTTCCACCTTCTTCACAAGCAATGTCCGTAGTCTCTTTGTCGCAATTCAACTTGAACATTTATCTAGTAAACCTACTCGATTCTCGTCACTGTAGGGCCTCAATCTGGTGCACAACATGCATGGGCGAATAGTGGATTTGTAGAAGTACAAGATACGCTAAGGTGTGAGTAATTTGCTAACATGATAAAGAAAGGCCATATTCTTCACAGGCAATGTACGTGATGTATTTGTCCCTATTCAACTTAATCTACTCGATTCTTGTAACCGTAGGGCCTCAATCTGGTACACAACAACTATATTTAGTGTTTGACGTGGAAAAGCAATAGTAAAGATAGCAGATCATGGAAATATGATTGCATTATCGATTCATTTTTCTCTATATATTTACATCGAAGCACACACTATCTCTGTAACGTGACCCACATATACACATGAGACCAACGCGTTGTAGCATCTATGTCGACGAGGAAAGACCACGAAAGAATAAATCAAACTCACTTTTTCGTTTTTCCTCATTCTCCCATTTTGTGTGACTTTTCGTTATGGTTTTGTCTTCATGTACATGATCGTCTTCTCTAACAGGCTCTATCTCCTTTTTATAGTTCTTTTCTTTACAGTGACATCATTTTTCTGTATGTTTTTGCATACGCGTATCCCTATTGTCTATATTCATATTTCTCGAAGTCTGTCCGTTCATATATACAAAAAATAAATAAAATTATGACAAAACATACAAAAAATGATAAAATTATATCTCGTTGTACCATGTTATTAAAGCAGTACTCACCCTATGTGGGTTGAACCGGCTTCCTCTGAAGGAGGAAGTTCAATGTGAATATGAAATCCACAAGCAGTCGCATATATATCCGTGTTAGAGAAGATGACGACATAAGGTTTTTGCAGCTCTTGCAGGAAGATTCCAATGTCTACCTACATACAGCGCTTAGTATTCCCAAATGGTAACCCATCTGCCACTGACCAGGCTTAACATCGCTTAACTTTTGTAAACTTATGAGAACCGGTATATACATATGATTATGTCATATATATTATAGCCGTTGACTTATACTGAGTGCTTTATGCCAAATTGGTTTAATATCGTTCTATTTGTGCTCACGTTTGCATTAGATAATAATCCGTATTAACTTCTATGAATCCCTTACTGTGCATCGAACTGGTATCATAATACTTAGTTCGATGCAACCTATCATTACTAAGAACAATGCAGAATATCAGTCAGATCGACTTAGTAGTATCCAAGGAAACTTCTAAAGTAAATGTGGTATTTTGGTGACTGATTTCTATTAACTTTTCATCGAACGGATACTTGGAGCATGACTTTTCCACAAGCGCCAGCGGGAGCTCGGTGAATACTCGGTGGATAGCGGAAATCAGGCTGGCTTTGGTGTTGTGGGAGGTCATGTTGGTGATGTTCTCGACATATGACCAAACAAAATAGTCCAGCGAGTTCAGGTCGGGGGAGGACGGGGGCAATGAGAGAGGGGTACAAAGTTGTAGCATCCTTTTGAAGCCAGGCCTGGATTTCTTTGGACTTGTGGGCCGGCGCCGACCCCTGCTGTTACACCCAGGGTCTACTAGCGGCCACCTGATTGCACCAGGAGATCACCACATTCTTCAACACATGCAGGTACACTTTGGTGTTGACTTTCAAGCCGACTTCGAAGATGTGAGGTAGTATGATGTGGACCTCACAACACCACACAAAAGACCATACCCCCGGGTCGTCCGATGCGTTGAGATGTGCCCTCAAGCATTGAACCATCCGGATTTGCATTTTGAAGGTGCTGGCAATTGTCCTCTTGTCATAACTTGGATCATTAGAGAGCATTAGTTGTACAGCGCCGCATCTCCAATCTATCTCGTTGGACATTATGTCATTTTAAGATATGATAGCAGGCTCCTAGCGTTCTAGAGATTTTTACACAACTGACCAACACGTGAATGGTTTGCAACAAAAAAGTAAACCAGTTTTCATCAAACGGAAATGGAATCATGTCGTTTTTTCTAGGGCAAAAGCTTAAGTGTTCCTCCACTCTGTATCTATTTTAAAATAGGGAGTTATTTTCAATCACCCTATATATATATATATATATATATATATATATATATATATATATAAACCAAAAGCCCTCTTGCCTTGAAGACGGTATGGAGTGTGTGTGTGTGTGTGTGTGTGTGTGTGTGTGTGTGAAACGGCAGTAACCCTATTTGGGTTTAATCGACTTACTCCGACAGAGGAAGTTCCATGGGAGTATGAAATTCACAAATGATCCCCAGTCGCATGTATATCTATTAGGCAGGATGACGACTTTAGGTTTTGCAATTCTTGCAAGGAGGTGTCAATCTCCTACATACGGCGCCTGGAATTTTCAAATTGGTAACCCATGTTATTAAAGACCAGCCTCAACGTTGCTTAACTTCGGTGATCTGACCAGAACCGGTGCGTCAACGTGATCATGCCGTATGGAGTACGGATGATGTTAAACCTTTAATAGATGTCGGCGTCGTTTGTTTGAGTTGAATTAAAAATGCCGAACAAAATGGAGTGGAAAAGGCCAGAAAATAACAACATTTTGGTAGGGTCCTGTGTTAACGGCTTCTGGTGTATTTTTATTAGGATTCTTGGTTTTTAGTTTTATTATCTTTTTTTTTTTTCGTGTATTTGTGTTTTAGTGAAAGAGAGAGAGAGAGAGAGAGAGAGAGAGAGAGAGAGAGAGAGAGAGAAGATAAAAAATAAATATCTAGAGAGACCCGGCTAGCAAAATACTTCGGGGTGGGCCGATTATATTGAAGCATTAAGAATTCTTCCTTTTTCTATTTATTATTGTTGCTGTTCAACAAGAGACTATTGCGAAATAACGAGAAAACACACACACACACACACACACACACACACACACATATATATATATAATTGCACCTACACATATATACATAATATAATTGTCCGTACACACACACACATACATACATACATATATATATATATATATATATATATATATATATATATATATATATATATATACACTTGTGCCCGATATTATTCATACCCCTCGGATCTTTGAGATTTCTATAAGAATATTTCTCAAACCAGAAGGTAGACAATATTAAAGGGATTTGAAACAATAAATCAAGCATAAGCATTTAATTTAAACTCAACAAATAAATAAATTATGCAAGTTTGAAACATTATACAAAGAAAAACAATAATGGCACTAGTTCAAAATTATTCATACCTCTCTTACTAATAGTCAATAGCATGCCCTTTATTCTTAATAACTGCCTGTAACCGTTTGGGATATTTATCAACAAGGTTTTTACAAGCATCAACACTGATTTTTGACCATTCTTCAATGCAGTAGTTCTCCAAATCCCTCAAATTTCTAGGTTTCCGCTTTTTAACCTCAGTTTTCAATATGTGCCAGAGGTTTTCGGTAGGGTTCAGGTCGGGACTCTGGCTAGGCCATTTCAAAACA
>NC_136520.1:65332432-65367432 GCF_053919585.1 Euprymna scolopes
AAAAAAAAAAGCAGATATATCAAAATTTGAATTTAACTATGATAAATATTATGGTATCTGTTTAGTGCTCATTTACCTATAAGTATCGCCAATCACTTATAATTCAGTAACTGAAATTTTTGTTAATCAATTATAATAAACAGAACGACTCATAGAAATCTATCTATATTCTTTTTTTTTCATTTTGATATACTTTCATAGAAATGTTTCTGTTATGTCAAAAAACTGTTTTCTTTACGTCACAAGTGTCACGCTTATACATGAATTCCATAGCTAATATAACATACTGACCCAACGGGTCACGGGTAGTCTAGTATATATATATATATATATATATATATATATATATATATATATATATATATATATATATTTGCCCCGAGGCCTCACATAGCTACACAACTTCCGGCCCTTCGTCCAGCATGCTTTGAATCGACCTGTTACGCACACCATTTGAAAAGGGTAAATTTTTCCGAAATTAATAATGGAATACGTCGCATGAATACAAGTAAGACATTTTACCATACAACTGAATAAATATATATATAAAAAAAAATAATAATAAAATATATACATATATGTACTTATTGATTTGTAAATCGCCACTTGTTCTCGTCTCCTCTTACCAACAGCGACTATAATTCATTCCTCGCATTGTGACAGCCTTCTAAATCTCTTTTATATATATATATATATATATATGTATATATATATGTAGATAGATAGATAGACAGAGAGAGATAGAGAGAGAGAGAGAGAGAGAGAGAGAGGTGGTTGTAATTATCGCCTTTTTAGCCGACTCGAAGTTCTTTTTATTGGGACTTGTTACACTCGTCGATTCTTTCACTGACAGAACTTTAATCGTATTTGAAAGAATTACATGTTTGGATGTACTTTAATTGTATATAAAAAAATTTAGTTCTCTTAAATACTATAAATACAGAGAATGGATGGAGAAAGGGAGATTCATTAATTAACGCAAATGAAAAACACGCAACTGGTTCTCGGGGAAAGTACAGCGCAAATTGATGCGTTCCGTATAAGCGCTTTAATCAAAGGGCAAAATAATCCCCTTTGAATATTTATAGATATGCAATCGTTGACACACTCATCTCTCAAGACCGTTTACAGTAATCCTCCTTGGGGATTTGACAATTGTGTTCAGGTGGCGTTAGTGTTCTCCGTAATCCCGGCGAAATCTCCAGGATTCTGTGTTTATTACTCAGACACAACAGAAGCAAAAAAAAAAAAAAAAAAAAGAATGTCTTCATTTCTTGGATGGAATCCGTAGCGAAACAACCACGCCAACATGTCCGCCATTAAACGAAAGATAAAAGGATCCGGCGCGAAGAAAGGCGGGAACGTCAGAGTTAAGGCGGGAATACAGGGAGGAATGAAGGGGGTGAGAGCCGAGGGAGTGCAGGAGGAGGAGGAAGAAGAAGAAGTGTTCTTGATGTCGTTCTAATCACATTTGCCTAATCCCACCTGCCTCTTTTCTATTTTCACGAAAGTTTTAAAAACCTGTCTTGCCGAAAGATTCGAATCAAAGGGTCGTTCGCTTATTGAATAACGCGAAAAATCCTTCAAGTCTCAGTTTTCCGTTTCATCTCGGCCCGTATAGCGCCGGGCTGAGAAGCCGTTGTATCCCAAGCCACCGGCTTCTTGAGATAAAATAAAATAAAATAAGAATCTCTGCCGGTTTTTAGCCTTTCGCTATCCATGTTCTATGAAATGACTGGGATTACAAGAAAGAAAGTAACGAAGTGCAGGAGGTGGGGGTGGGGGGAATAATGTTGATGTAAAAAGAAAAGGAAGAGATGGGAATCCGTATAGAAATGTGAGTTTTGCATAGGAAATAATCGAAATAAGAGAAAGAGAGAGATAGGAGGAGAGAGAGATGGGAGGAGAGAGAGAGAGATGGAGTAAGAGATATAGCAAGAGAAAGAGACGGAGAGAAAGAGTGTACAAAGAAAGAACGAACGAAAGAAATTAATGTAAAAAAAGAGAGAAAATCACATTTTTGGGATTCAAATAAAAAACTCTATTATATAAAATTAACTTTGAGTTCGTGTGCGTGTGTGTGTGTGGGTGTGAGAGAGAGAGAGAGAGTGAGAGTAAGAGAGAGTTCCTTATAGGTTCCGAAAAGGTTGAGCATATCATTTGCAAATTTCACACAGCGCTAATTTATATGTCTGGTAGTGTTCTTAGATATGTTTTGTACAGAAATTCACCCGACAAGTATCATAGATCGAAAAAACACTCTTTCTCCCTTATAGATAAAAAAATAATATTTACAGGGGATATTTTACGTTATACCGGCAAATAGAGATAATAACATTTAATCAAATCATTTATTCTTAATAAAACAGAGTTATTACAACCTGTAGATATAGCTTAGTGGAAGCGCATTCGACATCAGATCGAATAATCTCCTGTTCAATCCCTGGTGCATCTTACCATTTTATTTTAACTTTTTTCTTATTAACGAGTTCAATTTATGATAAAATAAGAGGACCATTTAAAATCGCCGCAAATCATTTCTTCGTTTGCATGATTTAAAAATAAATATTAATTAGAAGTAACTTTTCCAGGGCATTCATTGTCAAGCCCACATATAAGCTGACGTGGTATTGTAAACAAAGACAGACGGAATTTGATGAACGACATTATCATTATTTTTTTTATTTGTTTATTTTTTTTTACTAATTAATCCACCGAGTAAATTATTCTTCATAAGATATAATAATCAATAGAAGATTGGTTCTATAATAATTCATACTCAATCTGGGCAAATTTTCTGGGTCATTTATAACTGACTATTAATCCGGCCATTGTGAAAGAGGATTGTTGGATATAATGAGTGCAAATAAGACATTTTGTTTTGTTTTAATTTTATTTTTAAATAAGAAATTGAAAAAAAAAAAGACATACGTCGACTTCTTAGCAAGAATGCTGAGCGACTTATAAATAATGTGTTTCATTTATTTGTAAGTTTTGAATCGTGCGTTTACTTTTCTGTATTTTCTAACTTGGATTCTTATACATCTAATACCGAATATCGAAGTACTCATATTTGAATTCCTCTTTAATTTTAGAACTAATGGCAAGCGAAATTGCTCGACAGTCAAGTAAGACATGTGACGTTACGGTTTTTATCATTTATTTTCTGTAAAATTACAAATAATAAACAATTAGGCAGAAGGCCAACTCAAAAAACGGGGAGGGTATCTCTAGTCATCCTTGTTACTGTACCGTTTCTTTGTCGAAGGGGTATCTCTAGCTAAAGTTCTTACCTACAACAATCATTATAGAGGCTGTCTTACTGACTGTTTCCAAATTAAATCAATTTTTCACATATTCAACAAAAGTAAAAGATGAGTGGGGAAAACAATCAAAATTGAAAAAAAAGAGGTTGTTAGCCCTCCCAACCCTCGCTAGATGGTAGACCACCTACTGTTTTCCGGCTTGGCGAGAGCCGAAAACAAGCAGGTCGATTTCTAAGGGGCTTAAAGAATTAAATTTGGGACAAAATAAAAGATGGGATAGTTTGGGAATATCAGTCCAAGTTTGGGGAAAAAGCTGGGGGTGAAAAAGAAAAATACTGGGTGGGGTATCTTGGAATATTCTATCGGGAGAGAAAAGAAACCATTCACTTTAATATAGCTAAGGGAAACAAGGCTTTCATTAGTGAGGCTGGGAACCGGAAGAGAACACATATTCTAACTTGGCTCCTCTTTATATGCACCAGCTCGCTGCCTTAATCCATCGTCTTTCGAAAGCCGCGGGATGTAATCTCTTCTCATCAATCTTGATTTTGACTTTCAACTGGTGTTTGGAGAATGCGATCAGATCCTGATCTGCCCAAGAATAAACCCCACGCTTAATCAGTTTTGACGTCAACACCACCATTCTGGCTACGGCCAGGATTGCGAGAACACCATTTGTTTCTCCCTGTTCCACGGCAGCCTGGCATTGTGCACAACCAGGTTCAGCGAGTGAGGATACTCGGGATCGATGCTAGGCGTCACCTAGTACCAATGCCGTTCGCTACAACTGAAGGAAACGTGCTCCAGTGTTTTTTCTGCTGAGGTCCCACAGCGGGGGCACTCGGCTCTCGGTACTGCATTATATGGCATTGAGGGGCAATGCCTTTCAGTCCTGTCGCCAGGTCAGAGAGAATTCAAAGTTGTTTATTATGCCCGAGCCTGGCCCTCAGCTCCACCAAGAGCAGATCTCCTCCTCGAACAACCCCAGAGGCTCGACAGGCGGGTCGTCGGCGGCCCCCTTGACTAACTCTTTATACAGCTATTTGCTCGAAGTCCATGACAGTTTTCTGGACCTAGGTAGCCTCTTGAGCACAGCTCGGCATTTCCTGGGAAATTTTATATGCTTCGACTGTGTGGTCAGGGATCAGGCAGGGAAAGGCGCCCTCGACTGGGGGATTCAACGTAGACTCTTCTATCAATGTTCGACTCAAGAAGGCCAGCCTCTCAGGGTCGGGATAACACTTCAAATCGAGCATTCCCAGGCCTCTCTCACAAGAACGTTAGATACAAAACTATCTGCGAACCCAATGCTTCCCCTCGTTCCAGAGCAGATTGGTCAGGCGACGACGAAGGGCTTTAAGGTGGTTTGTAGGCAGGGGAAGTACGGCCAGCTGGAAGAGAATGAGTGGAAAAACGTAAGTGACGCACGCCTCTGCGCTACCCTTCAGGAAAGGGTTTCTTTTGTAGCCACGAAGCGACCATAGCAGCGATCTTTGACCGTACTTCCAACCAATACTTTTCCAGCTGGTGATTTGGTCTTAACTACACGCTGAGAATCCCCAGCCGTCAAGCTGAAAGGCACCGGAACAGTGGTGACACCTCTTCATGAACCTAATCGCAGACCGACTGATTGGCTGCAGTTGATTTTGGCCCCTGTAACCGTTTCGTAGCGAGTGAGCGCTTCTGTCACCTTTTCGATGTCTCAGAAGCATGACATGTAGAGAGTAATATCATCAACGAATGCGTGAACTCTGACAGGCAGAGCTATTCCATGAAAGACTGAACTTGCCTCCCCATTCCTCAGTTTGCGAAGTAGCGACTCCAACGCAAGGATGTAAAGCAGGGGTACAGCGGACAGCCTTTACGGACTGACCGGGAATTGACGCAGCAGTTGCATTGCCGCGGTGGCAGAAGATGAGTCTAACTAAAATTGCAAATTTTAAAATCTTGTTAAACCAGTTCCGTGTTACCCCATCCCCTCTTCAACAGGCTTATTTTGGTAAGAAATAGAGGATGTGTATTATGACGGATTTGTTCGTAGAAATTCGGAAAGTTGTCGACAAAATTTGGACAACGAATCTAAATTCCCGGGTAAGGAACGTAACCTAGCAAAGTAGTAAAGAAAATGCAATAATTGTTGCTTAGAATGTTGATATCCAATTAAGTCGAGGACACAGATAATGCCTCTGGTCCTTTGGGTCATGTAACAACCGTAATTCTTTCATATAATCTCGCCAATAGTGAGCTGAGTTGTAAAGGAACAAAATGGGCCGTAATTGTCTCGAGTAATTTCGTCAAAAGTTAAGAGACAAAATCACCTTAACCAATTAAACCAATTAAAAACAATGTTAACCATTGTGATTCTTTGTAATTGTTTCAATTTTTATATGTAACAATATAAGCGTCAACTTTGATATAATCTACTTGCTTTAAAGTTAATGGTTGGATTTCAGTCATTTCAAGAGGCAGTTAAATTTTATAAACATCTTAAGCAATAGCTGCTCTAACGACATTCACTTACTGCAAGGTTACCCGTGTATAGTAAAGCCCCGCGCGAAGCACTGGTATCTTTGGTAGTATATATACATGCCTGCTTGATTGCTTGAATCTTGTCTTCGACGATCGGACAATTTCATCCTTTAAAAAATAGATGGCAGGTGAATATATATATATATATATATATATATAAGACTGTTTATTTATATATATATATATATATATTTATATAAGATTATTTTTAAGCGATACTGTGGTAGTGTTTTTTCGCTCCCTGATTGCTTTAAAGGTAGAGGTTATCTGTCCTTTGTTTATATTCTAGACGCCCCCACATTTTGGGACGTATTATTTGTAATTGTTATTTAAATATTTAAATATTTTCTACGTGCATAAAATTAAGTTATCCATAGACATGACATGTTTCGAAGTTTCACTTATATATATGTGTATGTGTGTGTGTGTGTGTGTGTGTGTGTTTGAAAGAAACATTTTTTAATGTGGGAAAGCGATTAAAAAAAGCAATGTTATATTACTCGAAGATCTTAGAGATTAATCACGCTCAAACCCCAGAGGCATTCCCTCTGTTTACAGAGAGAAGGCTTCCTCAATTGAACGTGAACAGTCTTCAAATAGAATTGAAAATCGCTGTACATGACGGGTTTTTAATGAGATAGCCAGTGATTGAAAACCCGTATGTGTTGACAAGTACGTATGTTGTTTTCTATGTCCCATTTCTGATTTTGGTGTTGTTGCACTCTTCCATTCAATCTAAATGTCGTTCGACCCATATAGTGTTGGCACTGCAACTACATTCAACATTGTAAATTACATTATTATCATGATTGGGAGTAGAACATATTTTCGAGAGGATGGCATTAACGTTCTCGTAGAGAACACAACACGCACATTTGAAGCCAAATAACAATTTTGCAGTGTTGAGTTGATTTCTTTGCGAATTTCTCACTCACTGTCCTCAACCACGGTAAACATAGATATATTGGACATTTATTAACTGTTTGAATTTTAGTTACAGAGGACTTAGCTATTTTCCTTTGCATAACTGACCTAATTACACCCAGAGGGTACCAATTATTGAATAGGTTATCAGTATTTTTTTTTAAAATTCCTCATCCAATTTGGATTTTGAGCAAATCATAATGCCACAATTTTTTAGGGTCCAAATGAAATTGATCTTATGTTTTCGGGGGCAAAATGAATCCCAGCGTGTAGACAGTCCCGTAAATGTAGGTTTACGGTATATTGATTTAAGGTAACTAGATAGTGTTTTTGTTGTTAGGTAATTAAAATTGTTAAAAGTTAATTAGTTATTATCGATCTATCTGTCCATCTATCTTTTTATCTATCTATTCAGTGATATTCTTAAAATAGTTTATATTGAGGGTTATTTATTGTTTATAGAATAAAGTGTAGCAATGGGTTTTAGTTGAAGATGTTTACATAAATTAGCATGGTTAAATATAAACAGGGTGACAGATCGACGATACATCGGCCTATCAATATATATACATACATATATATATACATATATATATATATATATATATATATATATATATACACATTAGAGGATTCCAAGATTTTTCCGATTTTGATACAAGTAGCGATTCTGCACTAAATTTTCGATTCCGATTCGTAGTCTTTATAAATCTCTAAATATTTAACTATACAGTTGTATTTTTCTCCGATTATCGTAGAAACACACACATGTTACATGTTAATCTGGTTTAATATCAATAAATATTTATTATTTAATCATTATTACTAGCAATGGATTATTTGGCGTTAAAACAGAATCAAATAAAAAAGACAATTAAAAGAATCGTTTTGGCATCGGAAAATCGGTAAAATTTGTCCGATTCTGATACCGATTCCGATGCCGTCGAAATTTGTGAGTTTGATTACACATCCCAACAAAAAAAAATATGTATATATATATATATATATATATATATATATATATATATATATATATATATATATATATATATATATATATATATATTGTGTATATTTAGGCAGCATTTTCTCATTTAGACAAATATTATTGAATAGAACGGAGTTATTCTGTTTTACAATTTTCCTTTTTATCTTCTTCAATCTCGGAATAGTCCTTTTTGTGTTTTTCTCGGACTATTCGGAGATTGGAGAAGATGAAAAGGAAAATTGTAAAACAGAATAACTCCGTGCAATAATATTTGTCTAAATATATATATATATATATATATATATATATATATATATATATATATATATATATCTATATATATATATATATAAGGCTGAATGTGTGTGTATGTGTGTATGTGTGTGTATGTGTGTGTGTGTGTGTGGATGTGGTCATGAATAGGCTCCTATATCGTTGACTATTTTAAAAAGCTGGTTACATATAATGATAGAAGACGTATCGAGACACAGGAATGGGTATGTTTGATCTGGCATAATGATGATTCATTAAAATTGTGGAGTCTGCGAACGCGCCTGGTCCACAAAGTATGGAAATAAAAAATAAATAAAAAATAAAAAAAAACGTTTACAAGGGTTTTTGATATAGATGTACATAATAATACTTTGATAAGTATGTTTTAACTTAAATAAGGATGGTATAATAAAATTGTGGGGTCTGAGTTCGCGCCTGACCTCCATAGAATGGAAATAGGCACAGACTTTAATAAAGACTTTTCATATCTATCTGCGTAAGTATACTTTGATAATTATGTTTCAGTTTGAAAAAATATGGTATAGTAAAATTATGGGTTGTTCGTTCGCGCCTGACCCCCATAGAATGGAAATATACCACAAAGTTTAACAAGGTTTTTTTAATATAGATCCAAAGAATATTGTGTTTCAGTGTGAACATTATGGTATAATAAATTATGGAGTTTATCTATTTTATTTATTTTTACTTTCATCATATTTTGTTTTGGTTTTGATAACCCCGAATTCGAGCTATCTCTTTACAGCCCTTCCTTTTCATAACCTATCATCTATATATATATAAGTGAAAATGTATATATGCTTGTATGTATGTATGTATGTATGTATGTATGTATGTATGTTTGTGTGTCTGCTAAAAAGTTCACAAACTTGGTCTCACATGAAAGCCCCATCCTTCGCCCGACAAATATCGAAAAATTGGCCAAAAACGTTATTTTTTTTAATCCTGAAATCAACACTTTTCTACAGGGCGAGGGTCAACAAAACCCGTCCTCTCATGACGAGATCAGTTCTACGCATGCGTCAGATGACGTCCTAACTTGATTTAGTTTAAATATTTGAAGAACTGGGGCAATTCGTATACGTCGTGTTAGCTCAGTTGGTTAGAGCGTTGGGTCATTATCTAAACGTTTTGGGTTCGAATCGTGGTGTGAGATGTCTCTTTTTTTCTATTTTTTAAATTCAAATATTGAAGCAGGGTTATTTAAGCCATTTTTCACGTAACGTTCGTTTTTCTGTTTTTTTTTTTTTACTTCGCTTATTCTTAGGTTTTCATTAACACCCTCCACGCCGACTGTAAAAACAGACGCCCAAAAACACCCGGGTACCCACCGATTTTTTAAATTTTAATATCGAAAAAGGCTTATTTAAGCCATTTTTCACGTGTTTTTTTTTCAGATTTTTTAAAACAGTTTTAACGTTCGTTTTTCTTTTTTTTTTTGTTTTTTCGATTTTTCATTTAACATCGTTCGTTTGCCTTACGTTAGTTTTTTTTTGTTTTTGTAAATTAATATACGAAAATATAATCTTATGCGTAAACTTTAATATTTACTTCAACAGTGCTCAATACATAGATAGAGCTAGGTAGTAATTTATGAAAATATATATGGCAATTAAGCTACACAGAATATTCCGCGTTTCATCCACGTATGCTAGCACGGATGAAATGCGGAATATTCTGTGTAGCTTAATTGCCATGTATAATTTCATAAATTCCTATATATATATATATATATATATATATATATATATATATATATATATATATATACACTACGTATCAAATTATTAACGAGTTTACATTTTTTTAAATATTTAAGGAACGAGTGAATAAAAATCCATGAAACTTTGAGAAAGTGCTTACAATAATATTCAGCTACTCCAGTCAGAAAATAAAAGTATTTAAAGCAGTATTAGCGAAACTATAGCAAAAGATATGAATATCTGTTGATTTCAGTGTGTCAAGTTATTAACGAGATTGAGAAAAAAACAATATACCCATAACTTGTTTATTGAAATAATTTTCAAACATTAAATAAACAAGGAAAAATGATTAGAACGCAATAACTACATAGAAACTACTACGTTAAAATAATTAGTAGGGGATATGCGATCCTTTTTTATGAATGACTTGTAAAAGACGTTGGTTCACAGAATTAGTCAAATTTGTGAATTTGTCAACAGTTATTCCTCGCGATACCTCTTGAAGAGCATCTCACAACTCATATTTGCTCTTAAATTGGCGTCCACTTCCATAAAGGCGTTGCTTCACGATACTCAAAACGTTCTCAGTTGGGTTCAATTCTGGTGAATTTCCAAGCCACTCCATCTTCCGTAGCCCAGAGGCCCCCAGTTGTTGCAAATACTCTTTGCTTTTGTTTGCTGCATGCGGGGGAGCATTATCTTGCATTTATGCAGGATAATGCTCCCTCGTATGCAGCAAACAAAAGCAAAGAGTATTTGCATAATGGTTCTTCTGAACGTCAACCTTTGTTTCTTCAACTATAGTTCAAAGAACTGTGTAAACATTTGACGTCATTTTTACGCCTTCTGGGACTCTCCATAGGCCAGCTAATGTACCTCCGATATCCCAGCCCAAATCATCATTCCACCACCACCTTGTTGGCACCTTAAACGCTGTTGACGATGTCATCCATCTAGGACCCATCCCTTGCTCCAGCAATCTGGGCCATCAAGAGTGACACGCACTTCATCCGTGAATAAAACTTTGGAAAAATCCGTTTTTATGTAGTCCTCTGTCCATTTCAATCGGTGTTGTATGTGATGTTGCTTTAATGAAGGCTTTGTCACAGGCTTAACAGACTTTGCCATTTCTTTCAGAAGGCGACATCAAGTACTTTTTGATACATTCTTCAATCCGGCTTAGTCAAAGGCTTCTCGACTTGTCTGCCTAGGATTCTTGATTACATCACCTTTAATTTGGAGTAGAGATCGACGTGAAACAACTCTGGATTTACCTTTATCGGCTCTCTTACGTACTTAGGATCCTTGACAAAATTCCTCACAGTTTGATGGTACCTTGTTATCATTTTCGATATTTCAAGGATAGTTTACTTTTGGCTGGCTGTTCTGTAATAGTACACGTTTCAGAACTACTCAAACCACCTTTACGACCCATTTTATTGATGAAATACACTGTCTTGTTAATAATTTGACACACCTCAAATACCGTGGATTCAGCAATTATGATGGCAAGTTATTTACATTGCGCGGAACAGTACGAAAATTTCACAGTACGCGCAGCTCAGCATTGCCAACGTTTCCGAAGCTGTTGATACGAAACCACCGGTAAGTTTCTGAAACTATTATTGATGATGATGATGATTGCTGCATCTTTCCAGATGATCTCCATCACATTGAGTTCTCCCAATCTTGTCGTTCATGCTTATCTCTTTTATATAGTATTGTCGTGTTTTTCATCTTGTATCTTTTATATCTGTATTTTGTTGTTCATATATTTTATATTTTTATATATTTTATCTTTTTTTATATAAATTTCTTAAATCAAATAGTGCCATATCCGCTTCTGTTTGTCTGTATCTATACATAAACACACACACACACACACACGTATATATATATATATATATATAATAAATTCCACAGCAAAACAACGTCGCAGCCCACAAGAGCCATGACAGTCAAAGAACCGGAAGTCCAAGACACTATATATATATATATATATATATATATATATATATATATATATATATATATATATATATATAGTTTATGCCGGATATAAGAGATCTGATTATAAGAAAAACGGATAAATTAGACCCTATATCAATGTACAGTGTAACAAAGATATAAGAACCCCCGGATATAAGTTAAACCCGGATGTAAGACAGCTGCAGGTGCCCGGATAAGAAGTCTCTTATATAGAGGTTAATATATATATATATATATATATATATATATATATATATATATATATATATCAGTAGCTACTCAACGAGTAATGGGTTAACTTCGCTTTAACCAGCTTGGTGATTTTTGTCGTACCTTTTGGAACTTTCTCCGTTATAAAAGATGGATTACCCAAAAGCCACTGACAGCTTGGCTGCGCAACGCTTATTGTTTTGCAAGGACACAATACTGCAATCTTCGAGTAACAACAAGTATTTTCCTAACAGTGCATGCTTAATTTACAAGCAATTCCCACAACGTGAAACGCGACGAACAAGACTGGCAATGAGGTAAGTGTAGCATCTGTTTTGACGTTACACTTAACCTTTTCTGTTCTCGGTCTGTGGAGGAGAAATCCTTTATGACTGAGGCAAAGTTTTTATTCATGTTCCAATTTAGAATGTCCTCTTTTTGGGAGCTAGATTTTTTCCCCACATTGAAAACCGACCTTTCGTCTAATTCTGCCCTCGTGGGGAGGCAAATAATTAGGAACAAAACTGGCTTCGCGATAGTCAGCGTTTCTTATGGACGCAGTAATGATGTACAAAAAATTAAAAAAAATAAATAAACGAGAAGGATTATTTGTTCACGACACACCATCCTATCTTGAACGTCATCCCATCCAACTCAGCCACCAAAGCTCTTAAAGCCTTATCCTATCCACCCCCACACATAAAATAAGAAAGAAAACTCGATTCTACATCAAGATCTCCATCTCTGGCTTTTAAGAGGTGAGATGACATTGTTTATAAAAAAAACAAAATACGAGGTTTGGCGGCTGAAGACATGTTCTGGCGTTTGTGTTCTTTATTTTTTAAGCTTTTGGTGTGTGTGTGTGTGTGTGTGTGTGTGTGTGTGTGTGTGTGTGTGTGTGTGTGTGTGTGTGTGTGTGTGTGTGTGTGTGTCGGGAAGATTAATTTCACGACAGGATTGGGTAACTGAGCAAAGTCTGTTGTAAAGAATATCTCGATCGTTGTTTTCTTTCCGCGGCTCTGGGGTTAGATGATAATCAGAAAAAAAAATCTTGGTCTATATATAAAAGTTTGTTTGTCTGATGGATACAGAGAAAGACAAACAGAAACGGATATGGCACTACTTTCTTTAAGAAATTTATATAAAAAAAAATAACAATATAAAAAAGACGAAATATATACACATATAAAATACTAGCAGGGGTGCCCGGCGTTGCTCGGGTGTTTGGAGGTGTATGCTGTGCAAAAAAAGCAAAAAAAAAAACAAAAAAAATGGTTAATTTTTAAAAATTTTGACCCCTATTATGACCCCTTAAAATTTATTGTTTCGGGCTCAAATCACTTTATTAAGTTAGATCCATGTTCAAGGAACCTATATCTAAAATTTCAAGTGTCTAGACCCAAAATTGTCGGACGAGTTTGGTAGAGTTCTTAAAGGTCAAATCGTTGAAATTTGACCCCTTAACAGCCAAATTTCTGGCTGACATCCGTCACATCGATTTTCCCAAATCTCAGTACCCGGTATTTCAAATTTCGAGTCTATAGACTAAAAATTGACAGAGCTATTGCGTAGGGAAATGTAGACAGACACACAGACAGACAGACAGACACGTTCACTTTTATAGATATATAGATATGAACAATAAAATACAAACAGATGTAAAAGATGCAAGATGAAAAACATGACAATACTATTTACAGATGCGAATACAAAAAGTTAAAAAAAAAACATACAAAAATATAAAGCTAAAAAAACATACAAACACATGATAAAAATATAAATAAAAAACTAATAAAACATAATGAGAAAAAAGCGTAATAATAGAAATAAGAGGTGAAAAATAATGATAAATTAATAATTAAATATATATATATATATATATATATATTTATATATCTATAAATCCGTAATCCTGTCTGTTCGTTTGTTTGTTTGTTCACAATTTGATTAATGTATACAAAACTTCCTGTTGAAAACGGTTATCTATATAAATTTTATTTACTATAAGATTTTCTATATAAATAAATAGCATCACGATCAATATTTATACACTATATTGAAGGCAATGTACATAATAGAACTAATCTAATTTGCATATTATATTAAAGAAAATCTTTTTAAATAAAATTACTGATTATAGTAATGTAATTGATGTAATTGTTCTATTTAAGAGTATTATTTAAAGTTAATTTATTTAAATTATTTTAATTCAAGTTATTTTGTACTATTTGCTAAACTGGCACATTTTAAGTAATTTTCACTGATATTTCACTTCCGGTTATGAACGGATATAGTTTTTAACCAAATCGAGAGATATGGTGATAAAATGATTTGTTTTAATTATTTATTTTCTATAAATGTAAATGTTACAAATATTGATAAAAAAATAAATAATTAGGCTAAGGATGATTTTATTTTTTGACGAAATATTTTAAATCGTTAGCCCTCTATGAAAGTCTCGGCTATAAATGTCGATTCATTGTAAGGTGTGAGCACGTTTACCAAAAGGTTAAAATTTATTTCCTACGGACGATTTTAAAATCATTTTTCAACTATTCACTTGGCTGTCTGAATTTTATTATCGTTTCCATAATACTTTGAAAAAGAAACAAGGTAAAGTAATGCTTTTTATATCCGATATATTCCTACGCGTTTTTTTTTCTTCGATTTCCTTTTAAGAAAGATCTTATGTTTTCCTGTTTGGGTAATTGATTTAGTTCATAATATATATTTGTGTGGGGGAGTTTCGACGTAATTATGGGTTTTTACGGGGGGAGAGGGGTGTTGCTTTATGTCTCAGCGTCACTCAAAGAAAAATAATTGCAGAAGTACAAAAATGCGGGTGTTTTTATCTGTTTAGTACTTCTGCAGTTTACGAACCGTGCTATTTTTTAGATATGATTTACAAGTGTAATTCAATTTTTGCCGTATCTTTTGTTTATTAAATTTTTATGTGAAAGTCCTTCCTTTATTAAAAATGGGGTACTTTTTATATACACAACCAAGCATAGTTTATCCGCAAAAATCCTAATTTACATTTTTGGGAGCAACACAAACTGAAAACGGACCTGTACAGTTTTTTTTTTCTACGTAATGTAGAACTATCGTTTACATTTTTACCAGTGGTACAAGAAATGTCGTTTACCCAGAAGTTTTGGTTTCGAACCTGTAATTACATAAATATTAAAAGAATGCCAATTAGTATTGTGTAATACAAATATATCCGTAACAAAGCTGGGGTAAATCGGCTAGTATATATATATATATATATATATATATATATATATATATATATATATATATATATATATATATATATATATACATAACCTTAGGGTACTCAAGAAACCAGATAATCTATATATTTATAAATGTGAAATTGTCTGTCTGTGTGCGTGTGTGTGTGTCTATGAGTATACATTTCCTTTCCAAACTACTCTGTCAATTTTCGGTCTACAGACCCGAGATTTTAGATAAGGGATACTGAGATTTGGGAAAATCTTTGTAATCGGTTTTCGGACAGAAATTTGGCTGTCAAAGGGTCAAAGTTCAACGATTTGGCCTTTGAAAACTCTACCAAACTCCTCCGTACATTCTGGGTCTCGACACTTGAAATTTTAGATGTAAGTTACTTGAACATGGATCAAACATTTTAATTTGATTTGAGCCCAAAACAATAAATGTTAAGGTGTCAAAATTGGGGAAAAAGTTTGTAAAAATTACCTGTGCGGTCTCTACCAAATTACTTAGCCAGTTTTTGGTCTAAACATTTAAAATTTTACATAACGTGTATTCAGATATAGGGCAAGCTTTTTAATTAGTTTTTGACCGGAAATATGGCTGCTGAATTGTCAAAGTTCAAAAGATTTTACCTTTGCGGTCTCTAGCAAACTATTCAGCCAATTTTGCGTATAAACATTGGAAATATTACATAAAGGGTATTCAGACAAGTAGGAAGCTTTTAATCCGTTTTTTGGCGAACATTTGGCTGCTAAGAGGTCAATATTTAAAGAGTTGACCTTTGCAAACTCTACCAAACTCCTCCGCCAATTTTAGGTCTAAACACTTGAAATTTTAGATATAGGTTACCTGGACATAAGTCAAACTTTTTAATACATATATATGCACATGAAGTTGTGAACAAAACATAAGGCCTGAGCAAAGCCGGGCTAGACTGCTAGTATAATTATAAAACTCTGTGGACCTTGCTTGCTTTCTTGCTTGCTTGCTTGCTTGCTTGCTTGCATCTTGTCTTCGATAATCGGGTGACACCATCTTAAAAAAAAGGGATAGCATGTGTATTTTATATATTATATGCGTATGAGCATGGCTCAGAGACTAAAGAATGAAGAATTGTATGCTTTGGTTTCGATTCTAGCTAATGGCACTTAAATCATCTATATAAATAAAAGCGAAAATGTATGTTTGTATGTATGTATGTACGCTTTTCCTCGATGTCCACAAAATGTCCAAAATACAGAATAACCATTAAAAATAGGAATAAAGCTCAATGCAGCTGTTTTATAGTAGCAGAGCATATATAGTATACATTTTTACTAAAACTCCAAGTTTTTTTCATCACTTTCTTTTATTCCATCTGGAATTTTCCCATTACAGCTGTTTCGTTAACAGATGGACTTTTTTTGTTTTATTTTACTTCAGTCGAAGTTCTCAGAAATCAAGGGGCCCACAACCTGGGGCTAACACTTTAACTCTATATGAGATACATAGATATTCGAATGTTCCATTTAAGTTCTTTATCTCTCAAGCACTGAGTTAGTAAAGAAATTGAGAACATAATTTTCCTCTCCCCAATTAACCATTTTTATACGTTGTAGTATATCTTTCATTTTGGTCTTTTGGACTTACTGGATTCCAGGACAAGAATTTATCTAGTCTGGTGGAGTATCCAGCTTCGTGCTATTACTTGAGGTAACATTAATTGGAGAAGGTGCACCATTCCTCGTAAAAGCTAATGTGGGTTAGCCATAGTGAGGAGATCTTATTTGGGCAGCGAATAATATGTAATTTTGAATATTTTGTCAGGGTTTACTTTTATGGAAAAAGTATCATCATGCCAGGTTGTTCTGACAAACCCCTGTACAGAGAGACCTTAGAAACTCGAGGAAAGTGTCTAGTCGGCATCCAAGTTCTCTGCAGTAGGCATTCAAGTTCTCTCCAGTAGGCATTCAAGTTAAGTCTGTAATCTTATGTGTTTGCCGAAATCCTTTCAACCTATCAACTCATCAGATTCGATTCTTCCGATGTTATTTTAAAAAAAGTTGTTGTACATCATAAACCTGGTAGTTTTTTTTCGGAAAAAAAACATTCTATGACAACGTTGTCGACCATATCGAATATCGTTCAAAGAAAAATTTTCACTTAAAACCTACCCAGACTTTCAAATCACGCGCGATATAAAGTCTAAAAAAAATATTAGCAAATAGTTATAATGGTTTACACCTTATTTGCTAAAGCCAGTAATACATGGAAAAACACAATTAAAATATTTTTAAACATCTAAATATCATAGAGTAAGGGAAGTTAATGAAAAGGATATAGAATTTCACGTCCAAATTGCATGGTAAAATCGCATTATTTGGCTTTAAAGTGTTAAATGTAACACGTCTCTTATTTTATATATATATATATATATATATATATATATATATATATAAAATTTTAGTAATTCAATAAATTTAAAATTTATGACGTAGAAATGGCAAAATTTCAAATCAAAAAAATTATATTATTCTATGTAAGACAAAGAATACATTTGATATATTATAACTCCATATCCTACAGGATATAAAAAATATATATAAAAATATAAAAATATTAAAAATATAAAAATGAATTATATAAAAATATTAAATATATAAAAAAAAATTATATGTCTATTAATAAACAGTTTCACCAGACCTATATAATAATTTATTTACAGTACTTCGGATTTTACCATACAATTTGGATGTGAAATTCTATATCCTTTTCATTAACTTCCCTTACTCTATGATATTTAGATGATTAAAAAACTTTTAATTGTTATTTTCCATGTATAACTGGCTTTAGCAAATAAGGTGTAAACCATTATAACTATTTGCTAATATTTTCTCCTCTGAAGAGATGGTAGACATCGAAATCCTATAGGATAACGAGATATAATATTTCAAATGTATTCTTTGTCTTACATAGAATAATAAAAAATCTTTTGATTAGAAATTTAATCATTTCACGTAATTTATTAAATTACTAAAATTTGATTTATTTGCTCTATCTTGTATATTGAGCAATTTTTATTTAGATGGGATTGTCCTTATAGAATATTACTGTCAATAATATTTTGTAAGAACTATAATCACAGGTTTCTGTGCCTGTTGATTTGTTAGATAACTTTATTCTGAGGTATATATATATATATATATATATATATATATATATATATATACATATTTATCATTTTTAAATCCAAGCGTCTTTAATTCATTTCAGTTGGCTTGTGTTCTCGTCGTTTTGTACGTTGATTTATAAGGAAAATTATGTGTGAATTTGTCCACATCATTATCATGTACTGCAGAAGTGTGAGTCTAAAACAAACTTTATTAAAAAAAAAAAAGTTCAGGAAGGAAAAGGGACAAAAACGGTCTAGCCGCTGATCACTTACTATTTATGACTTTTGGAATGTTCCTTCATGTGTATTTTACATGTATATGTGTGTGTACGTATGTATACGCATATGTATGTATATGCGTATATGTGTGCCTCTACGTAATTATGTTTGCATGTGTGTGCACATGCATACGTATGTTGGCGTACATCTGTATGTACGTATGTGTTTATTCTCATGTGTATGTGGGGTGGGGAAGGCTCCCGTAAGCCGTGGTAAAGGCAACCCCTCTAGGAGAAGCAAATCTCTGATTAAAAAAAAACATAAAGCGGGAGAATAGTACCCGAATTAAGCTGGTTTGCGGTTTGACTTGTTACTGGCTATCTTGCTCTTGCTTGTTGCTGAATGTCAACATTTTTAACCGAGAGAGATTTAGCTGTCGTACAAAGCCAAAACTCTGTAACATCATCTTTGTATAGATACTCCCTCAGGCACTTGTCTATAAAAAAAATGGTTCCGTGGCGATAGAAAAGTTGTGACGCGTGTAGGTCTGAAATGCTGGAAGCATGTAATAATTGATCTGCCATCATTATATGCATATATGTATGTATAGGTGTATGTATGTTTATGTAAATGTTTATGTATATGTGTGTATATCTATGCGTATATGTATATATGTATGTGTGTATATATGTTTGTGTGTGTATGTATATACGTATATATATTGTTTATGTATGTGCATATATGCATGTGTGTATGTATGCATATGTATGCATGTATATGTGTATGTATATGTATGCATATGTATATGTGCATGTATGTATGTAAGTATGTATGTGCATGTATATGTATGTGTATGAGTGCATATTTATGCATGTTTATGTATATGTAGGTAAGTGTATGTATATATATGTGCATATGTGTACGTATGTGTATATGTATGCATAAATGTGTATGTATTTGTATATGTGTGTATGTATATGTGTATGTATGCATGTATGTATGTATATGTATGTATGTGTATTATGTATTGTGTATGTATATATGTATATAAATGTGTATGTTTACAGATATATATGTGTGTATGTGTATATATGTATATTTGCGTTTATATATATATATGTATATATATATATATATATATATATATATATGTATGTATGCCAATGACCGTCTTGGTATGTTTATGTATGTATGTGTATGTGTATTATGTATTGTGTATGTATGTATGTATATATGTGGGTTATATGTATGTGTGTATGTGTATGTATGTGTATATATGTATGTATGTGTGCATATATATATACATATATATATATATATATATATATATATATATATATATATACCAGTGACCGTCTTCAGTTTCCTATCTGCAGCAGGACTAAAGTCTTTTTCGGCTCTTGTACTTTCAGTGCCATAGGGAGTGGCACTCGTCTGACAAGACGTTGCAATCATATATATATATATATATATATATATAGTCATCCACATACAGTAATGTTTCGCTGTTTCACAGCTCATCAGTTCGGCTAGACAGGCAACCACCTCAAGCCAGGATTGAAACCCGACTGTCTGTATGGCAGTCAAGGCTCCTAACCATTACGCTATTGGCGGCCGCTGAACGAGTAGTGAATTTAACGATGATTTGACATATATATTCTAAAGGTACAAATGTATTTTTTTCATATTCATATTGTTTCATTGCTGATATGTTGCGTCTTACACGTCTTTCATTGAATACTATAAATTTACCAAGTAAATATTCTGAGACAAAAAAAAAAGAAACAGTTTTTATGGTTTTGTTTCCTTGAAACAAGATAAATGATTGCATTTTTTTAAAATCATAAGAGAAAAAAGTCTTACGGAGATAAAAACATGTTTAATACAGATCACACGAAAAGACTAAATACATATATAGCGCCATATTTGAATTAATCATGACTATATTTTCAAATTTTCGTATTCATGCTTTAAAATGAAACATGAATTCACACAAATGAACTTTGGTTAATTCTAATTCGTAAAATATTAAAAATAAAAAATAATTTTAATGGGATTTGATTCGCCGTTAAGAATATCATAATTTAAGAGAAACCACAAGAAAATTCCATACAGTTTACGAAAAACTATGCAAACATAAATCTCACCAGGTGTATGAATGCATTCTATAACGACGTACAAGTTATATTTTGTGTGTATATATATATATATATATATATATATATATATATATATATATATATATATATATATATATATATATATATACGAATATAACGACGTACAATTGAAAGCTGGGTTTTATATTTTATCTGTATATTCATGTACGTGTAAATGCGTGTATGTATATACGCCGTATCATTTAGTTAATCGTCTAGTGTGTATATTTTAACATTTATGTAACAGTTCTAACAGGAAACGATTTACGTGGACGTATCGAAACAGTTGTAGACAAACAATTCTTTTTAACAGATGTAAATAACACAACACATACCTTAATTATTTACGAACATTTATTTTCATGATCTGGACGGCATTTTCATGGATTACGATATCTTTACATCTTGGCTGTCCGAAGTGACGTCGCTTCTCCATGTCATTTTGAGGCGTCCGTTCTCTCTGATGTTCAGCTAACGACTGCTTAGAATCTCCCCAAATACATGTATGTATGTATGTATGTATATAGGTAGGAGAAGCAAATCTTTGATTTAAAAAACAAAGCGGGAGACCAGTACCCGCATTTAGCTGGTCTGCAGTTTAATTTGTTGCTGGCTATCTTGCTCTTGCTTGTTTCTGGATCTCAACATTTTGAACCGAGAGAGAGAGACTTAGCTGTCGTACAAAGCTAAGACTCTATAACATCATCTTTGTATAAATACTCCCTCAGGCATTTGAGCTCATGGATTTTAAATGTCTGAGGGAGTGGCACTCGTCTGACAAGATATTGCAATCATCATCATGTATGTATGTATGTATGTATGGTCGGGTCACCGGCGACTAAACTGGTTCCCCCACCAGACTTGTTTGGTGAAGAGGATGGCTAGTTTCACCGAAGGATTAAAAACAAGACCTTCCAAAGGGCGAATGAACCCTTTTTGGGGGTCAACGGCCAACTAGCACCGTGTGTGTTTTGGGGTGGAGAGGGTTCCCGTAAACCGTGGTGAAGGCAACCTTTCTAGGAGAAGCAAATCTCTGATTTAAAAAAGAAAAACACAAAGCGGGAGACCAATACCCGCATTAAGCTGGTCGGCAGTTTAACTTGTTGCTGGCTATTTTGCTATTGCTTGTTGCTGGATCTCAACATTTTGCAACCAGAGAGAGACTTAGCTGTCGTACAAAGCTAAGACTCTGTAAAACCATCTGTGTATAGATACTCCTTCAGGCATTTTGTCTATAAAAATGGTCCTGTGACGATAGAAGTCATTTTTGGGCTCATGGACTAAGTGTTTGAGGGAGTGGCACTCCTCTGACAAGACGTTGCAATCATCATGTATGTATGTATGTATGTATGCCTAAAACTTTGGACAGAGGCGACGGATATTCACGAGATCTGTGCCCTTTTGACTCCCGACCTTCGGACGATAAATATCGAAAAATTGGCCAAAAGTATTAATTCTTTCATCCTCAACTGAGTACATTTCTACAGGGGAGGGTCGCTTGTTTCGCCGATATTTTCGAAAGTCATCCGATCTTTTCGATTGTCTAGCCTTAATTTTTCGATTGTCTAGCCTTAATTTTTTTATTGTCTAGCCTTAATTTTTCGATTGTCTAGTCTTAATTTTTCGATTGTCTAGCCTTAATTTAAATTTTCGATTGTCTAGTCTTAATTTTTCGATTGTCTAGCCTTCATTTTTCGATTGTCTAGTCGTAATTTTTCGATTGTCTAGCCTTAATTTTTCGATTGTCTAGTCTTAATTTTTCGATTGTCTAGCCTTAATTTAAATTTTCGATTGTCTAGCCTTAATTTTTCGATTGTCCAGCCTTAATTTTTCGATTGTCTAGTCTTAATTTTTCGATTGTCTAGCCTTAATTTAAATTTTCGATTGTCTAGCCTTAATTTTTCGATTGTCTAGCCTTAATTTTTCGATTGTCTAGCCTTCATTTTTCGATTGTCTAGCCTTAATTTTTCGATTGTCTAGCCTTAATTTAAATTGAAAATCATCCCATTTTTTCGGTTTTTTAGCCTTAATTTAAACCTACATTATTTCCGGTTTAACAATGGGCGTAATAGCAAAAACGTCACGTTTTTATTTATTTTTTTTTCACGTTCTATCCTCCTTTGTGGTACGGATTGTAGCCTGCCTGTCTACTACGATTTTTTTTTTTTTAGCTCAACACACACCTCGGACAACGCCGGACACCCAGGCTAGTAATTTTGAAATCGCAAATGTAATAATCATTTTTAAAATCTTTTTTTTTAATGTTTTTTTCATTATTTTTTTTTAATGGATATTTTTGCACACATATTCAATTCCTCAACATCCGCTAAAGAAATGACACAAAGCAGCTTATTAAACAACAGAAGATATAGTGAGTATAGTAACGCAAGAAAAATGTATACCAATTGGTGCCCCGTTTGTAACCCAAATTTCAGAACTCTTTTACAAGGGAATCACCACTTATCAAAGCCTAAAGGCCACTCGAGGATTCGCATTATTTAGTGCATGATGGTCACCAGAATAACAGCGTAGTAATCGTCAGTGGCCGAAATTAGGTATAATTTCTTTACGTGAAGGGAAAGCTCAATAAGCATTTGTTTACATTGAACTTGAAGACGATCATATTGTAATCAGCTGGGAAGCAAACCAGGAAAACGTTGTGAAACGAGACTTTACCAGATTTTTGTGGTAATTCATTACTGCATTCAGTAATTTTGCAAAAAAAACAAAAAACAAAATGCTACAAGTTGTTTAGAGATTAATGGTGTTTGTTTTGCTTGTTTTGTTTTACGGCATATCAACCATTTTTTGAAGTTCAATCAAAATTGTTTTCGCTTTTGTCTTGCAGAACATGATACGATTTTATAAATATAGATAATATCAGTGTTTGGTGCATTTTAGGTAGGAAGCAGATATTTTCAGACAGCCTCATTTAGTAGTATCACTCATCACAAAAAGATGTCAAGCAAGATAATGTATATATATAAATATATATATGCATATACATAAATACTAGCATGGTGACCCGGCGTTGCCCGGAATTGAATGATGATCAAGTAATGTTTTCATACTCCAATATTTTTATTGTCATCAAAATCGATGAAATCGTCCGTTTTTCAATCAAATCGATTGATTTGTAATTGGGGACCCATCGCGATACACCGAATGGAAGCTTATATTTACAATACATTATAGTCTACATTGCACTGTAGAGAACCTACCGTTGATTTTATAAAAATATTTTTATATATAATGACTTGAATTAAAGTTTAAAATGCAAAAACTCAAGTACCATACCAAAATTGTGCTCTAAACAGAAACATTCATTTCAGACGCGCCCCTGTTATATCAAAGAACCTACTGTTGATTTTATATCTCGAGCCTTCCCGCCTGTGTGGTAATAAAGCTTCTCAAATGCAGTCGTGATATTAAGCTCTATAATGCGTTTACTTCTGCCTAAATAGACCAGTTCCTTCTTTCATTGGATTATTTCGATTATTGATTATCGATGTTGATAGTTATCGAAGACATTCCGATACAAAACCTATCTAAGAACACTGCCGGATACATAAAGTTCCTACGTGTGAAATTGCATAAAAATCGGCCCAACCATTTCAGAGTCCATAGGAAACGAACTCATAGCTACACGGACACATGAACAAAGCTCCTTAATTATATATGCTCGCGATATATATATATATATATATATATATATATATATATATATATATATATATATAACGTTTTCGCTTAATTCACTTCTGTAATTGACGCGTTCCGATTTCACTCACTTTTTTTTAATGGAAGAACATTAAATTGCAACTATGTTAAACTCAGACATGTTCCAATGATTTCCCTGGAGAAAACGATCCCCACGGATATTAACGGCGATACTGTTGATAAAACTTGTCAAAATAAATTACATTTATCGATCTCTAAATCTATCTCACGCGGTTCCTATCTATTCTTACTATCAATATTTTTGTCAGTGCGTCATTATTTTATTTATTTATTTATTTATTTATTTTTTGCTATTTCTGCATCTAATATCCATCCCAGTCTTTCCGAGTAACTATATGTTGCATTCTTTTTACATTTATGTATATATTGCTTTCTCGAGAAAAAAATAAGCGAACTGTTTGTCATCGCTTATTGTTATGCATAGACTATGTGGGTGCCGTTTGTTGAAAATATACACACACACAAACATATATATATATATATATGTATATATATATATGTATATATATATATATATATATATATATATATGAATACTTCATTTAATCGCATGAATTAATATACGAAAGTATACATTTATGCTAAACTTATTTAAGTAAAGTATTTACTTCAACAGTGCTTAATACGTAGGTAGAGCTATGTAGGAAGTTATAAAATATATATGGCAACACACAGAATATTCTGCGTTTCATCCACGCTAGGATTTTAAGCCCGATGAATCCTAGCGTGGATGGAACGCGGAATATTCGGTGTAGCTAAATTGCCATATATATACATGTATATATGTATGCATATATATATATATATATATATAAAACTACTTCATTTACTCACATTAAATTAATATGCGAAAGTATGAATTTATGCGTAAACTTTAAGTATTTACTTCAAAAGTGCTCAATACGGAGGTAGAGCTAGTTATATATATATATATATATATATCGGAGGTAGAGCTAGTTATATATATATATATATATATATATATATATATATATATATATATATATATATATATATATATATATATCGGGCAGTCAGTCGATTTCGACGATGACGCGGAGGTCGGTTAGTGTCCGTGTCGAAGGTGTGATGTGAGTCCGATCGGATCTCTGAAACTCCGGCCGCACATGTGACACCTGATGGCAGGAAATCCGGGTAGTGACGTCCGTAGTCGCGCATCAAACCTGCCGGTACGCTCTGACTCCATCGCCACAGGACTTTTACCTCTCTCCCAGCTTAGTCAAAGTAGGAATAAGCAGCTTGCCCAGTACTGCTAGCACCCTCTCCGCTGAAAGCAAAAGTACAGAGGCAAGGGTGGGCCAGGACAGTCTGCACACATGCAATCAGCCGCATCCGATGGGTGGGGCAGACCCGAGTCGAATTGTACATCACCCTTGTTGACCGCCTCTGTACTGCGATGCTGGTTTATCCGCTGCGCAAGCGGTTGGGATTCCTTCCTCATCCGTCAAGAACATCGTTGACCAGGCGTGGATATCTGTGACCGTAAATAGGGGGGATAGTGGATACTACACCTTGCCCAAGGAAGACCCAGCACTGCAACGACTAAGTGTTAGTGACATTTTCCCCAAAAGCCTGAAGCTCCTGCACCAGGGCCTCGTTGCCGGATTTAGTTTTACTTCATATACAGGACTACATACATACATACATACATACATACATACATGCACACACATATATATATATATATGATAATTTAAATATAATATATATATTGTAATCTAAATATTATATGTATATTGCAATTTAAATATTATATATATATTGTAATTCAAATATTATATATATATATATATATATATATATATATATATATATATATATATATATATATATATATGAGAATTTTCGGAATGTAAGAAATGGTATAATTATTTCCATGTCATTTTATATCAAGCAACGTCGCACCTCACTCGAGCCATGAAATCTAACAAACCGGATGCAACACTCGAGACTTGGACTTCCGGTTTAATGACTTTCATGGCTCGTGTGTGCTGCGACTTTTCTTAACTGTGGAAATATAGTGTTCCAGAGCATGTATAAATAAATAATGTTCATTTTACGGCCAATTCTCTATTGTGCATCTTAAATATTCTAAAACATAGAATCGTCACATAAAAAGTTACAAAAGTATATATTTAAACAAGAAAAACTGTCCCATGATAATTTTCGACAAAACATTTCTTCGCACGCATCTGCTCAACAGCACACACAGTCGAATAATTGGTTCAGTGATAAATGTCTGTTTTTCTTCTTACTGTTTTTAAGCCTCTAATCAAGTACGCGTCGTCGAATGTTTTGTTTTTTTAGCACGTTTTTTTCTATTTTAGTTTACGCCTAATTCTCAAATACGAGTTGCCTTTAATAAGTTTCCAGACCTTTTCGTATGGGCACTACTTTTGATAGTACACACATGTAACTTTAGTTCCCTTATAAATAATCTCCTTTGGCTGCAATGCACTTATACTTTTCCAACAACTTCTGAACGCCAGCCTATCAATGACCCTCATCCACAGCCTCTTTCATCACCTCAATTAAGTATTTTTTTATTTTTTTTACTTACAAGAAGTGAACGGTTTATAAAAGAAAAAATAATACTCGCATGCACATGTCTCAGTTTCTGTATGAATTAAAATATAATATTTATGCGTATTTTATGACCAGGCAACCCCGGGTGGCCTGCTAGTATATCTATAGATTAAAGAAAATACGTCATGAAACCGCATTCGATGTCATATACATAAATATTTCATAAAAAAATAATAAAAAGTCAATGTGAATTAATATTTTTAAATATAAAGAGTTGTAAGCGTACGTATGTTTTGTTAATTTTATTTTTGCGGATATTATCCTCATCTTTTCTTAGTTATTTCACGACGTTTCGGCCAACTATTTTTCTGGCCTTCGTCAGGTGATAACCGCGATGGGATAGGAACTCCGAATATCCTAACTACATCAACCGCAATTACTGTGGGACCCGTGGCGCAGTAAATAGAGACGTCGAATCTCTACGATTCCAGGTGAGAATTATCTGAAGATAGCGGTTTCAATCCTACCCAAAGCCGGTCAGGGGTCCTAAAACGTGGTGAGACGAAAACAACTACGGAAGGCAGTAACTGCAGTGGACGCAATAAATAAAATTAATAAATAATATTCGTCTCAATAATGAATTCCAATTAAATAATATGTTTTGTTGTTGCTGTTTTACTTTACGGCATATCAATTATTCAAGGTCATTAAATTCCGAATTTAGTAACCATTTTATGCTTCAAGTTCTTTATATCTTCAAATATTTATTCATGGTGTTTGGTTTGTGTTACCGGGAACTACCTGTGCTACCCACGAATGAACTAAACTGTACACAATAAATATCGGAAGACAAGACTGTAAGGTGGGAATCAATATCCGGTTGACCAACCGAGGTCGACTAAACAAACAACTCACACTTTTGTATGTTCTTATTAATACCTTTTGCTACTCTATCTCCGTGTTCCGTGTGACCCTTTAAACAGAATTGTAACAGTTTGGATTTTTTTTTTTAATTCAATTTTCACCCCAAACAAGGCACAATGCCACTTTGAAGTAGGGGGCTACTATCAGGGACATAATTTGCGGGGGCATTATGAAGGAAGATGAGTAACAAGATGTTTGTTCACATTGCACTTGAACTTCTGCATATCAGTACATTTGGGAAAGCAGAATCCCGGAAGGGAGTTCCAAAGACTTGCAGTTCTGGGGAAGAAACTATTGGAGTAAAAGGGTTTCTTGCATCTAGAGATCACTACTGTAAAGGGGTAGGACTTAGTTGCTTGTCGGGTTTGTCGGGGGTAGTCACGTCGAGGAGGTACAAGTGTTTGCAGTTCGTCAGAGCAGTCACCATTAAAGTATTTGTAGAACAGGCAGAAGGATGCAACATCTCGTCGATGGGACAGAGGCTGAAGCCTAGATGACTGTTCAGGACCTATCAGGTTGGCGACTCTCTTTTGAACCCTGTCCAGGAGGGAGAGATAAGCAGCAGATGCAGCAGCCCAAATGTGACAACAGTCTTCCATACATGGGCGAATTGTGGCTTTATAGAGGTACAGGATACTTTTAGGCGTAAGTAATTTTCTAGCACGGTAGAAAGAGCCCACCTTCTTTGCAGCAGCCTTGGCAATGCTCTCAATGTATCTATTCCAGTTTATATTCCCTGTAAACGTTAGGCCGAGGAGTTTTAAAAAAAAGTACTTTTAGGCAATGTGTTCTTGGCCATTGATATTGGTGGTAGAGAAGGTTTCTTATAGTTATTGAAGGAAACACGCTTAGTCTTTGCAGTATTGAATGTGGCCATCTATTTGTCCCCCATTCCACTACAGATTGGAGGTCTTCTTCTAGTGTTTCTGCCATTTCTTTAGATATGTGTTCATTGGGTGTTCTGTTTTACGGCATATCAACCCATTTCAGGTTATTTAATTTTGGAAAAACTTACTATGCTTCAAGCTGTTTATATTTCCAAATATTTACTCATGGTGTTTTGTTTGGTTGTTTTGCTTGACGGCATATCCACCCTTTTGGGGTTATTTAAGCTGAATTCAGTAATTTTGGAAAAAAAAATTTACGCTTTAAGTTCTTTATATCTTCAAATATTTATTCATGGTGTTTGGTTTGTTTGTTTTGTTTTACGCCATGTAAACAATTTTCGTGTTATTTAATGCTAAATCTGGTCATTTTCGAACAAAAAAGATTTCATGATTCAAGTTCTTCGTATCTTCAAGAAACATTTGTTCACATTGGGCTTGAAAACGACAGTGTTGTAGTCAGCTGGGAAGCAAGCCTGCAGTATTTTGTTCTAGCAGTTGTAGTAGTAGGAAATAAACTTTGCTCATGGAAGTTTCGCTATATTTTAAGCACAGAAAGGGAGAAATAAAAATATTGAGAGTGGTTGTAGCAAGACAAGTTTTCGTTGTGGATGTTTTATCACGATCAAGGGGAGGGCCATAGGTTGAAAATCAGTCACCAAGAAAACGAAAAAGACAAGGAACGTCTCCCCGCTGACTAAACAAACCGATTCTAAATTAAGTAATTATTTTTTGTTATACCGTTAAAACATCTACCAGTAAAACCAGCCACGTTCCCTGACGAAACCTAGCCACAACGGACATTCTTACCTACTAACTATGTATCTCTCCGTTTTAATTAAACTGATTGTTCCAGATATCTTGCTCGAACAATCATGTTTCCGTAATGCTTTGTATATCTTTACACGATTGCCACAATTTCGCTGCTATACCTTGCGCCCATATCGGTGTTTCAACCCAGCATCCCTAAAGGCGATGGACTCTGGTCTAACAAAGGTTGCCTGTACAGCCCTGTCGACATTCCACAATAAGGGCGCCTCAGACAGCGATAAAATTACTCCACCCGAACAGCGGGTAGCAAGGCTTGGGAGGGTGGACCGCCTAAGTCCTACTCAGGCGGCGTACCTCATTCCGGCAAGTAGTGGGCACATAAATGGCCTATCATCTGTTGGGCTGATTTTGATGAACAGATTCTTGACTGGTATATTCCACCCAGGTTTCCAAGCAACCAAGTCAGCAAGGACACCAACCCTACACCATTAAAATAATGGGAGTATATATATATATATATATATATATATATATATATATATATATATATATATATATATATATATATATGTTTGTTGAGGTAATGTTCTAAAATTCAATTAAAATAAATAAATACTCGTATATCTATCACCACTGTCAATAATTTCGCTTAATCTCTATTCTGTACCAAAAACTAAACAACGAAAATCCACGAGCGAGTTTCTCTCTTTGAACTGCCCGTCTGTGGAACAGAATAGCATGGGACTGCTTCCCAGCAGACTATAATATGGTTGCTTTCAAATGTAATGTAAATAAATATTTTTGAATGATTTCAGTTAAATAATCCAGTTCTACCATTACCAATTATCACAGTGCTGTTCCACTCTACTCGACACTCATTAACCCTTATCCTCGAGTCGCCTTTGGGCCTTGATAAGCGGTTACACTCTAATAAAAAAAGGGGTCCAAATAGCTCATTTTGTGGGACGTCGGATTGAAGTTTTGAATTCTGGTCAGGGTACTCGCTTTCTTTGTTGGAAATCACCCTGACGGAACACTGCATAGAATACCAAGTCCATAACAAGTAAACACGGCATGGCGACAATTTAGTATTTCTACAGCTAAATACTCGACCTCCTGCATTTTTTAATATACGAATATGATACGTTTTTCGTTTAATTAGCGGAAATACTCTTAAGCAAAAGCTCAATCAAGTTGAGGAAATAGCTCTTATCTGTCCACTTAGTTCTGGGTCAGAATTAATCGCCTAAACTCATCTTTAATTCCGCCCATAAAAAGTTAACTTAACCGTAGTGTAGAAGCAAATCGTACAAGCATACCAGAATGAACAGTTAGAAATAAATCATACACCATCCACTACGGCTATGCAATCTCTACAGCTACGTGCCTAGCAAACGGGGCTGTTTAACCTGATATGGTGATATAGGTTCAGAGGGAAAAAGTAGCAACTTTATTTGAAGTAAGTGTCTCTAATGATGCTGGGCTTAACAGAGCTAAACAGAGGGGAAAGATAACCAAATATGATATGAAAAGAAATTGGAATCTTAGGAAGATCTCCATCATTTCAGTAATTATAGAAGCAACCGGACCTATGAAAAAGAATTTCAAAAACTACCTTGCGAATATACCCGGTCAACCAAGTGCGAGAGAAATACAAACAAATGCACCCAAAAGAGCTGTTAGAAGTTTAAAAAGATCTCTTAGTTGGAGTGACTGAGATAGTGGGCGAATGTTTGGCATCCAGTGGAATGCCCCACCCCCATAAAAACAAAACACGTTCTTCAACCCTGGGTATTCAGTTTCACACCCTCGTTAACAATTACCAGGATCTTACGGCATATGAGAAAATAACAATAAGAATGATATGCTTTTAAAGAGTGCGAGTGCCATACAGAGAACAGGTGTAATAAGTAATGTACGGTAACCTCCCTTTTTAGAGAACTCTTTAGTTAAGTATGAAACTATGGAAATCTCACAACGCGCGTTTGAATGCTATTCTAAGCATAATGAAACTTTCTCAATTTTATAGTTTTTGTTTTGTTTTGTTTTGTTTTTTTTTTTGCGATGGTCACATCGATTCACAAATAAGCTGTATTCATTTGCTACGCCGAGATTGAATGAATTACCCCCCTTTAATTTATCGCATGATTATTATTATTAGCGTTACGATTATAGACAACAAACCAAGAGAGGAACAAGTACGAATGGGACTGAACCGACTTCCCCAAAAGCAAGGTGTTTCTGGATAATATCAAATTTATACGCGATCTCCATTCGCATACATGACATAAAACGCATTGTATTCTTAAACGATCAATATATCTGCTACTGACCAAACTCAACGTTGCTAAACTTGGTGATTTAACGTATTCCAACAAGGACATGGTGAGAATTAATGCCACGACATCATTGCAGGACAAGCCTGGAGCCTCCGTTTTTCTAGTCTAGTTGCGCCTCTAGGCTTAGTCCTATCCACGACACAGAGGAATAGCTGGGTTCTAAGGGTGTCAGTGAAATTAACAGAACAGTGCAAACCTAATTAGAATGTGATAAGAACCAAGCTTACCATTTGCGTTGCAACCACTTAACTCTACAGGAAAATTCTAAGAATCATCTGGGACTTCGGTGGCTTGGCTATGCAAGTCTAATAGATTTGGAGAACGCCAAAAGATATTTTTATGGCTAGCTCGCAACCGGATCCAGAGCAGCATGGAAATATGTCTTACCTTATAAGTATAGCTACAAGTGAGATATGAGGGTAGGTGGCATCGCCCCAAGAGGCTGGGAGACACTTGCTACAGAACGCAGCTCCTGGCGAAAACCTATGACGGCATACTCCAAGAGAAGACACTGACAGTAGAGGGAGAGGAGAAAGCACAAACGGCGGAAGGCTGCAACAGAGCTCTCGCAACCAGACACCACGTTCATTGGTTGCAACTAAAACAGAGCCTGTCGATGCAGGATAGGCTTGCACAGTCACAGCAGATGCTGTATTTCGCCAAAGGCTGCAGCTGAAGTATAGACCTCCATTGTCGACATACATTCAGATAGCAACGTAACCAATTTTATATCCTCATATAAAAGAGCTTCTTTAACAGCTGCTTGGAGAAGAATTAACGGTGACTAAGTCGTTAATGACACGGACTGAAAATCTGGCTATGCCAGGTTCGAATCCAATTCCACAGAAACACTGTCATATAAGCCCTACATGACCTTGATTGCACAAATGAGATTCCGACCGTGCGTTGTTTTTTAGTGCTAGAGAGTCTTTGAAGACGCCCAACCCCCAGATTTCTTTTGCCCCGGTCTTTCCCCACATGTTTTGTTACTCGGGGGTCACCTTCGACCCTCCATTTTCCTTCCCAATCTACCTCTCTTTTCATGTCCTCAATAGCCCCCACTTCCGTTTGGTGACCGAGCTGCTTGTTTTTGGTTTCCCGGAAAATAGTGGGCGTTCTAACACTTAGACAAGGGTTTGGACAGGGCCGTACTAACATAACCCAGTAGGCATTTTGTCTAGTTCAACAATTATTTTTTACGTGATTTTTTCTAGATCTTCCCAGTTCCCATCATTCATTGTGTGACCCGACACACATTCATATTCATCTAATTTGATCACAAATTTAAAACCTTTTTCTCCAATGAACTTTTTTTACATTCCATATTTATTTTAATAAATTAAAAGAAAAAATTACACGCACACATGTACATAGTTTCTGCACATTAGAACGTTTGAGTTTCTTTAAGTAGGTTCAACTTCACGTGTGAATGCGGTATTTTGGTGAAATGAGCTGAATAATAAAAATCTAAAATTGTTGTAGTCGATTAGAAAGACCCTCGACACTCGCCATCCTTATATTTCTAAGGGCTACATGCGTAAGTTGGTTATGATTCATTTAAAATTGTATTTCTTAATTTTCTCATTATTGTAATGTATATTTGATTTGGGCAACAATAAACTTAATATATAAGTCATATCTGACCTTGTGTCTAACCTCCTGGGGTGTAAGCAAATAAATACTCGAAGAAAATTGCAATGGTTCTTTGTTTTATTCCCTGCTTCCTTTGCTCAAGCTCGTCTGGCTCGTTAGTCCACTGGTCTTCGTCAATTTTCTGCTCAGATAATATATCTCCATATACCCCTAACCTCTTTCTGGGTGTTTTTCTTTCTACCTTTAGCTTAAATTTTTTTAAGGCGAAGGTTAATAGTTATTCGTCGTCTTTGCGTTAATAATCCTTCGTTCTTAGTTTCTTTATAACTTATGTAGTTTCATATCTTGTCTGGATTGTCTTCCATAACAAGTGACAATGCATGGTGCCTTCAATAAGTTTCCAGGCTTTTTTATAGGCATTTAAAATTGTCGTAGATTGTTGAAAACTCAGTATTTTAGTGCTATACGTCTTATGAGATGACCGACCAATTTTTCTGATTTCAGGTTTGAATGAACAGCTACAGCAGGAATTGGAATACATCCTGCTAAAGCCCGATTGTCACAGTTGGTGAATTAAAAAAAAATGCAATCTCTACGTGAAGACACTTTAGAAGAACTTTTGAACTCTGGAAAAAATGCCACAGAAACGTATGGAACCATCTTGTATGACTCGAACATCAGTTTTTGAGTTGTATAAGAGATTCAAGGAAGGCAGAGAATCTGTGAGGGAAGATTAGATGTATGGGAATAATAAGGAAGTCTAAACACTAGAGTTGATTGGCCAAATAAAGAATTGCATGCATAAGGAACGTCGTGTGTCTATAGAGACCATAAGTGCACAGTGTGATGTTAGTGTGGGCACTGTACATACAATTATTCACGAGGGACTGAAGATGTGGAATATTTGCGCCAAGTTTGTCCCAAGGGTGCAGTCTATAACTCCATCTTTGTCATAAACTATCTTACCAACGAGACAGTTCCTCACCCTCCCTATAGATTAGACCTTGCTCCCTGTGACTTTTAGTTACACCCTAAGCTAAAACACACACACACACAAACTAATGTGACAATTGAAGAGATGAAAAAGACTGTGACAGGGGTTATTGACACGCTCACACAAGAGGACATCCATTAGGCCTTCCTAAGGTTGTTGGAATGGTAAAACAAGTGCATTGCAGACGGAGGAGATTACTTCCAAGAGGACGAGAATTTCATGTGTATACTATGAATAAAAGTGCCCATACGAAAAAAAGTCTGGAAACTTATCAAAGGCACCTCGTTTGTACACGCAATAACCCTTATCGCCGAGTGGCTTCCGGGCCTTGATAAGTGGTGACCTCCATGTAAAAAAAAACAAAATAAAAACAAAACAATCTAATATTTTTGTCTAATAAAATTTCGTTACGAGCAACTCTAAAGAAAAAATAAATAAATAAGTAAATAAAAATAAAAAAAACAGCTTCAGCCGTGAAGGAAGGAAACGTTTTACGACGTAAAATCGGCTCGCTTTATTCAAAAAGAGTTTCGAGTTA
>NC_136520.1:65369932-65387432 GCF_053919585.1 Euprymna scolopes
GGACAGAGGTGGTATATAGTCTGTTTCATTTACAAACATTATTGGTTACATATTTACGTACATGTTTTAGTAGAATTCGAAATCAAGAAAAACAGCTCATTAGACCAAAGAATAAAATAAAATAAAAACATTCAATATCGACCCCCCCTATTATTTTAGTCTGATGAGGTGGTTTCCTTTAATTAAAATTCCACTGAAACATATATACACATATGTAACCAATAATTTTTGTATAATAAACAGACTATATATATATATATATATATATATATATATATATATATATATATATATATATATATATATATATATGATAAACACTATATATGTATATATATGCCGGGAGGAAATATGATTATTCAATTATATTTCATTTATTCATACGAAAACTTTATTTAATGAAACTCGATGTAACTAAAGGGCATATTAAAATAAATGACAAAAAAGCTATATTTAAAGTTTTAACATGTTTATTTCTTGATATATATATATATATAAGTATATATATATATATATATATATATATATATATATACTTCATTTACTCACATAAAATGATTATACGAAAGTATAGATTTATGCGTAAACTTTAAGTATTTATTCAAAAGTGCTCAATACGTAGGTAGTGCTAGTTAGTAAGTTATAAATCGCTATATATTATATTATTATATTATATTATATATTATTATTATAGTTATATATCATCATATACATTTTATAACTTACTATATATATATATATATATATATATATATATATATATATATATATATATATATATATACGAGAATGGTAGGAAAACCCCAAATAAATAAATGACAATCAACGTTTCGTCCTTATTTCAGGGGACGTGACGTTGATTGCCATTTATGTATTTCCTTTTCATTTGCATAATCGTTTTTTGTTTGATTTTATTCATATATATATATATATATATATATATATAATTATTAAAAGACTACTTTGTGATGCTCTTTGTGTAAACAAATTAGATTTAGGCGTTTGGATAATTTAAAGACGTTGTTAATTCACTACCGCCATAGCAGCAGCCGAATAGTGTAATGGTGAGAATCGCCGATTGTGGTTTACGCGGTCGAGTTTTGATCTTGGCTTGAGATGAGCTGTGATACAGCGAAATAGAACTGTATGTGAATACCTGTATCTGCGTATGTATATGCGTGTCGGTGCAAGACTAATACGAGGAAGACAGGAATAGTACCATTAAAACGATGACCCTTCTTTGCCCCGGTATTTTTTTTCTACATTGTCACCATTATTTTTAAAACACTTTTGCCAGCATTTTTGGATACGTTGATCGTCTGCAGCGCGTATTGTCACCAACATATTTGTCGCCACTACTTAATCAAAGAATCCATCTCCTAACTGTGCTGATATAAACTGCATCGGCTTCGTAAATGTTCAACAGGCACAGTGACTTGATTGGTTCAAGTTTTTTTCGGCATGGAGGAATTCAATGAGGCATTTCTTCTTTTCACACCATAAATATCTGCAACAGATAGATGAACCATTCAAGTCATGAATGCATATGTGAGTTATCATAACAATGAAATTTGCAATCCCCTATAGCCCTTTGGGTAGAAGAAAATATAGGAGGCATTGCTTTTGGGCTGTCTCTCATATATATATATATATATATATATATATATATATATATATATATATATATATATATATGTGTGTGTGTGTGTGTGTGTGTGTGTGTGAATAGTTATACATATATATACATACATATATATATATATATATATATATACATATATATACATATATATACATTACATGCATATATATACATATATATACATATATATATACATATATATACACACACTTATATATATATATATATGATTAAAATAATGAAAATAGTATTCCGACAAAATAGAGAAATAAAAAGGAACAAACCGTATTATGTGTTCATCAACGTTTCGTCTTTATTTAAGAAGTCTCGAAATAAAGACGAAACGTTGATGAACACATAATACGGTTTGTTTCTTTTTATTTCTCTACACACATATATATACATTTATATGCATATATACATATATATACATATATATATAAATATATATATATATATATATATATATATATATATAGGGTGACCTAAAAAAAACAAAATCTAAATGGAGGCCATCTAGAACATATGTTGTAGTACGAAGAAAAAAAAAGGCCAAAGACCCTAGTGTTTTAATGTGATTTTTTGAATATAATAAACTAGTTATGACCAAAGTTTCATTTCATTCGGAAAAACACTAGGAAACGGGGCCTAATTAGAGTTGGGGCCCGTTTTGGGGGGGTGACACTATATATATATATATATATATATATATATATATTGTGTGAGCATAATAAACGAAATAACAAACTGCTGCTAGCGTAAAAATCAATGGAGTCGCGTTTCAATCCTGGTTTGAGGTAGTTACGATTCTGTCAATTTTCAGTCTACAGACTCGGGGGTTGACATAAGAGTTATTGAGATTTGGGAAAATCTTTTTAATCGCTTATCGGTCAGAAAGTTGGCTATCAAGGGGTCGTTTAACGATTTAACCTTTGAAAACTCTACCAAACTTCTCCGCCAATTTTGGGTCTAAATACTCAAAATTTTAGATGTAGATTACTTGGATATGGTCAAACGTTTTATTTTGACTTGAGCCCTAAAACATTAAATGTAAAGGGGTAAAAATTCGCGTTAATTTTTTTAAAAATTAACCTCTGCGGTCTCCACCAAATTACTCAGCCAATTTTTGGTCTAAACATTTGAAATTTTACATAAAGTGCATTCAAACATAGGGCAAGCTTTTCAATCGGTTTGGTGCCGGAAAATTGCCTGTCAAGAGGTCAAAGTTCAAAAGATTTGACCTTTACGGTCACTAGCAAACTATTCAGCTAATTTTGGGTCTAAACATTTGACATTTTCCATAAAGGGTATTCAGACATTCAGCAAGCTATTAATCAGTATTTTGGGCGAAAATCTGGCTGCCAAGAGGTCAAAGTTGAATGAGTTGATCTTTGCAGACTCTACCAAACTTCTCCACCAATTTTAGGTCTAAACACTTGAAATATTAGATATAGAGACATATATTCGATTTAAGAATTTATTGCTTGACAAAGGAATATATAGAAGGGGTTATTTTAATTTTCTTAATCCATGGATTTTCAACAATGGCTCATATCTTCCGATAATGGACTACCCAGGTTGTATCAACTTCTCTTTTCGTACAATTTTCTGCATATAATTATCCACAACCACTCAAAAAACTATTTTCAATAATCGTGCTGAAAACCAAAATAGCGTCTATTCGCAGCTGAACATTTTGCTAACTGCATTTCATTTCCTCTGATGATATGAGCCATTGTTGAAAATCCATGGATTAAGGAAATTAAAATAACCCCTTCTATATATTCCTTTGTCAAGCAATAAATTCTTAAATCGAATATATGCCTCTATATGTTGGTTTTTTTTTTTCAGAATTTAAAATTGAACCACTTATATATTGCTCTATTCTTAAATATTGAGTTTTTCCTTTTTGGCTAAGATCACCTTGAAAGTATTACTTCAAGTAATATCTATCAGGATTTTTTTTATCTGAATTTCCATCAGTGTCTTATATATATATATATATATATATATATATATATATAGTAATTTATAAATATATATGGCGATTAAGCTACACTGAATATTCTGCGTTTCATCCAACTTTCTATCCTGTACTTTAAAGAACCTCAAAATCTATTAAACTGTAGGCGAGAAATAGCAAACAACTGTGTTCACAAAATAAAACTTACTCTATATAATTGATTTTGTTGTTGTTCCTTCTTATGAAACGGATTTTTAATTTAATTAAAATTTGATTTTTAAATTTTAAATTATCAATCACATTACTTAATATTGAATTAGCTCTAGGACATTTAACTATCGAGCTTATTATATATCTAAATTACAACGAGCACTTTCTATTTCCTGTATTTTAATTAAACTAGTAATTTCACTGTTACATTAAAATACACTCAGCTCTTTAGACTATTGTTCTAATCTCCTTTAAATTATATATATATATATATATATATATATATAACTACTTCATTTACTCACATAAATGTATGTATATATATACATATATATATATACATTTATGTGAGTAAATGAAGTAGTTATATATATATATATATATATATATATATATATATATATATATATACACACACACATACTGTCTATTTCTTATATATTATCTATTATTAATTATAATTAACGGTTTACATATCGTGTTAAATTCTATACTAGGTCTATTGAGGAGTTTATTAGAGCACTAATTGAATTAAATAAAAGTTTCCGTTCAAATTCCGTGTAGATTCCCAAGTTCGACAGAAAGATTTACGAGTTCGACAGGATATGCATAAAGAAGCTCGGGGATTATATCGGTCGAAACGTTGTGAATGATGCTATATATATATATATATATATATGTATATATATATATATATATATATATATATATATATATATATATACGTATGGAAAACAGGTCGTCTAGAAGTGCAGCTGCATATCGACCGTTTTTAAAGTGGCACAGAATAAAAATAAATATATAAAACACGAAAAACAGTTGCTAGAGGATGAGTGAAAAGGGCGGGATGTTTTCAAACTTGTTTTTTCAAGTGTTGCTGTCAGAAAGTTCAACAAGTGCACTTCAGTAATGTTCCTTCAATGATGCGGGGTTGTAGTATAGGAAGAGTGTGTAGACGTTGAAGACGTTGGGGTGGATGGTGTGTAGCCGATGTTAGGGTTGAAGTGCAATCATTTATCAGCAGATAAATACGAGCAAGGTTAAGTGTATATATATGTGGATGACGATAATGTTCCTCATCTTGAGTTGGGCATATTGAGAAGTGATGCGCGAATTACCATTAGCTTCTAAAACGATGCTCTTTGTGTAAACAAATCGAGCTTAGGTATTTCGGACGATGTCAAAACATCGTTAATTCACGACTCGCACAGCAGCCGCCGATTGGTGTAATGGTTAGGAGCCTTGCCTGTCGTACGGGCGGTCGGGTTTCAATCCTGGCTTATGCAGATTGGGTATGTATTATTATAGAGTTCATCCTCTATTGAATAGTTTATATTACAAGGAATAATTTGCTCGGCAAAAAATAAAAAATAAAATAATAATATTGATAATGTCGTTTATTAAATTCTGTTTCTGTTTGTTTACAATTTCACGTCAGCTGATAATGTAGCTTGACGATGAATGCCATGGAAATAGCACTTCTGATTAATGTTATTTTGAAAGTATGCAAACGGAGAAATGATTTACGGCGATTTTTAATGGTGCCTTTTCTTTTATCGAAAACTGAAAACATTAGTAAGAAAAACTGAAAATAAAGTGGTGAGGTACACCCGAAACACACCCGAGGATCAAGAGATCGTTCGATCTGTAGACGAATGCTCTACATCTGAGGTATATATTTCCAGATGACAATATATGTGTTATTTTTTGTGATAAAAGAAGAAATGATTTGCTTAAATATTATTATCTCCCTTAACCAGTAAGAAAAAGATTCGTTCGGCCATTTCAGAACCTATAAGGAAAGTACTCACACATAAAGTGACTTCTGTATAATAGTGAATATATATATATATATATATATATATATATATATATATATATATATATATATATATACTAACATTTCATCTTCTTTTCACAGTGTTCCACTTTGCTTGAGAGCCTATCTAAAAGGATTGATTTTTTAAAGAAATCAAAATGGAATACGATTCCATCCGAAGCATTTATGAAAGTAAATGTCTTGTTCTGTGTTATTAGTCTCATTTAAGTTTCCTTGTTCAATTGTTCTTTGTTCAATATAGCTTTCAGTGCAATAAATTTATAAGAGTTTTTTGGCCCATTTTTTTTTTATCACGAATGTATATATATATATATATATATATATATATATATATATATATATATATATATATATATATATATGTGTGTGTGTGTGTGTGTGTGTGTGTGGAGAACATGCCACATCTGGGCAGGAGCTGCCAGAAGCACCCTACTCTGCCGTGACAGGGTTCAAAATAGTACCTATTTACTATGCCTCCCCACGGGACAGAGTTAGACACCAGGGTCGTTTTTTAACGTGGAGAACAGGTACAAAAATAAAAATTGTCTCAGTCGTGAAGGATTTCTCCTCCACCGAAAGAGAACAAGAAATGGAAGTGCAGCATCTGAAGAACGGATACTACACTTTGATCTTGACCAAAAATGCCAAGAAAGTTTCAAAATAGTAGAGGATGCCCTTTTCTTTTCCCTGCAACTTCTTTTCTGCAGAAGAGATGTTGCGAGCCTGTCTCTTCACTATACATATTTTCGTGGCAAGTGCTCGTCTGAACTCAAATCCTAAAACTCATTTCTAAGTTTTTGACCATGAAGTAGTGCTTTTTAGCCTCTTTATACCAACGTCTCTTCTGTGAGAAAAGAGGTTGCAAGAAAAAAAAAGTTATCGCCCACTAGGTTACGAAGTCTATTTTGAACTGAGTTTTTTTCTACTCTGTCTGTCTGTCTGTCTGTCTCTTTCTCTCTCTCTCTCTCTCTCTCTCTCTCTCTCTCTCTCTCTCTCTCTCTCTCTCTCTCTCTCTATTGGTCCGTCTATCTAGATAGTATTTCTGTTGCATCTTCCCTTAGTTTTGATTACGCTCGGTAATTCATGTTGAAATAGAATCAGCTTTTTTCGGACGCTTACCATCCAACTCCAAAATTGATTAGAAGATATCGATTCTGCCGCAAAATTAACAAATTGTATTTACCTCCCCCTTTTCCTTCTACCATTCATTGTTTGACAACTGATTTATGGCCATGGACCTCCACCTCTACACTACAAAACACCAGCTTCTCTATTTGGCTCTTTGTGTATGTGACCGCCTCTGTCTGCCTTTCTTTTCCCGTTTTTTTTTCTTTCTTTTCATATTTCTTGTCTCTTAATTTTCTTTTCTTCTTGACTTTTAAGATTGATTTTTTTTTATTATTTGGATTCTTCGAACTACTGTTCTTATCTTGAGTGTTATTTGCACAACGTTTCGGTCGATGTAACCTCCGACCTTCCTCAGGTGTATCTTTCTGACGAATTTGAGAAATCCTTCTGCGGAACTCGGACTTTCGAACTTTTACGAAGAACTTTATTTGCTAAGACCCGTGGCGTAGTGGATAAAGTACTGGTGATCTTATGCTGTAAGTTACCATATTTCGGAGGTAGAAGGTTCAATCCTCAGTTCTTCAGTGCGGACAACATTCAAAATATAATTGCGAATTACTTTGGAGTACGACCCTAGTTATGGCTAACGGAACAAGAGCATGCGACCTTCGTATAACGTTACACACATATTGATATGTAAACACTGTCGAAAGATAAAAACGTCAATGAAGAATTCAACTCACCTTTTTGTCCAGTGAAACAACAGACATTTATTTACAGGTACTTTCGATAATAACGCATTGTCTCTTATTCAAAAGGCTTGTCGTACTCCAATGTGCTTAATAATACTCTGCCGTATCGAACGCGCAGTACTCTGCCTTTGTCCGGCCATGTTTAGGTCAGGTCTTTCCGTGTCGCTCTCGGCTCACATGTGTAACACGGCTGTTTCTCCCCTTATCGACGCGTTTGTTCCTGTTTCTCTCGGGCCGCCTGTGTAACACGTCTAGCTTTGTCCTTTTATTTCTGTCTTTCTCGTATATATATATATATATATATATATATATATATATATATATATATATATATATATACTAGCAAACCGCCCGGCGTTGCCCGATCGATAGATATGCTTAAATATGACATTAAAATTCATGCAGTTTAAGTATTCATTATTAAATCGACAAATCTCTTTAATTATGTTTTTCTAAACAGGTCACGTTTTGTAAGTAAAAAAAAAAGTGCTGGAACTGAGTTCAAAAATAAAAACCTAAAAACACTTAATCAAGTTCGATAACCATTAAGCCAGCTTGCCATGATCTTTAAAAAGTGTTTTCGAACCTACTTATTATTAAGGTAGGAAAGTTGTCATGTGAACGATTTGCACATTCGCATCCGTGAAACATTTGACGAACAAATCAAAATCCGATGATTCCCAATCCCAACTTGTCAATTTTGACCCCTTAGCGGACCTTTATTCCGGATGAAAACAAATTGAAATACTTTCTACATGTGTGAAGACCCTATATACCAAATGTCAAGTCTGTAGATATAAAATTCGTTGAGTATATAGGTTGAGAGTTGTCCTCACACTCACACATACACACACACATACACGCACACACACACACACACACACACACACATATATATATATATATATATATATATATATATATATATATATATATATATAAAATAAAAATTACAATTAAATTTACCAAATGATCCAAGATGGTAAAATTAAAGTATATTATAAATATTAAAGAATTAATAACCATTTCTAATATATATATATATATATATATATATATATATATATATATATATATATATATATATATATATATATATATACATATATATACATATAATTAAATATTAAAATTACAATTGAATTTACCAAAATGATCCAAGATGGTAAAATCAAAGTAAATTATAAATATTAAAGAATTAATATTTATAAAATTATCTCAGCCAGATATAAAAGCTCGATAAACCCAATAAGAAATAGAGCTTATAATATGAGCAAACAGTTAATAAAATATGTTAAAAAAAACACTTTGAAATGAGTTAAAAACATATTTAATCTGAAAAGGAAACACTAGATAAATGGATAGTCCTTAATCCGCGGAATTTCGAAGAAATACTCTCCTTCTCATCCGAGGGTAGCAATGAGCAAAATGGATTTTACCGTCACTGGATTTTTTATCTTCCACCAGACTATCCATTAATGTGTAATCAACTTTTTCTTCACCATATTCCCTCTGTTTCACTTTTTTTGTTTTCAAGTAAGATCTTTGACTTACTTGTTGTTTCATCAAATACTTCTGCATGCAAAATCCGATCACGCATTTTGGTAATTCCTACCCTCGGATGAGAAGGAGAGTATTTCTTCGAAACTCCGCGGATTAAGGACTATCAATTTATCTAGTGTTTCTTTTTCAGATTAAATATGTTTTTAATTCATTTCAAAGTGTTTTTTAACATATTTTATTAACTGTTTGCTCATATATATATATATATATATATATATATATATATATATATATAAATATATATATATATATATATATATATATATATATATATAGTAGTGGGGTATGTATATATATGTACAAATGGTATGTATATATATATGGTATGTATATATATGTATAAATGGTACAAATGTACATATGTATATATATGTACAAAATGTATGACGGTTTCGTCTATTTTGACCCATTTTTTGCCCCCTTAAATACTACTTTAACCGACTAAAGACCCATAAAATAGCAGTCTATAAAAAAGTCAGTCGTTTGAGGTCTCTAGCGCCGCTCTGCGATTTTTAGTTAAGAAGATATAGAGTGTGAAAATACCGACAGACAGACAGGCATAGTGATATATATATATATATATATATATATATATATATATATATATATATATATATATATATGGTATAATAAAATTATGGGGTGTTCATTCGCGTCTGCCCTTTATAGAATGGAAATATGTCACAAAGTTTAACAAGGTTTTTTAATATAGATCCGCAGAATATTGTGATAAGTGTTTCAGTTTGAACAGGTACGGTATAATAAATTATGGGGTTTATCTATTTTATTTTTACTTTCATCATATTTTGCTTTGATTTTGATACCCCCAAATTCGAAGCTATCTCTTTACAACCCTTCCTTTTTATAACCTATCATACTTTCATAAACCAGAGTCCATTTTATGTAGGCTTTTTGTTAACCCAGTCAACGACGGGTATTTTTGATATTTTTTGTATTATATATATATTAGTGGCCGCGCAAGACCAGACGGGAGACAACCAAGCAATTAAACCCTTTCAAAATTTATCCCAAAGCACTAAAATTAAAGCTAGCTATGATTCTATATATACAAAGTAAGGCAAATTTGTGTATATTTTGTTGAACCGAAGATATATTCAATATTCATTTCAATATTCAGTTTGGCCACAGGTATATATATATATATATATATATATATATATATATATATTAATTTTTCGATTTTCCGTATAATCTTTTTTGTATCAAATTCAAAAATATTAATTAAAGTTCCATAATTGATGCTGTCACGAGCGCTTTCGATTCGTCCACGAATCATCCTCAGGTGTTGAAGTAAAAGTGCGAAGGAGAGAAAATGATAATTAAAAGTGAAAACTAAAAATTTTGTTTTTATTACATTTTCACCCCAAACAAGGCTTATTACGACTTTAATGTAGGGGGCTACTATTAGGAGCAAAGTGTAGTATCTGTTCTTCAGATGCTGCACTTCATTTTCTTGTTCTCTTTCGGTGGAGGAGAAATCCTTCACGACTGAGACAATTTTTATTTTTGTACCTGTTCTCCACGTTAAAAAACGACCCTGGTGTCTAACTCTGTCCCGTGGGGAGGCATTGGCCCGGCCTTTTGGCCGGGATCAAAGTGTAGCATCTGTTCCGGCAGATACTGCAAGCTATGACTAGCTATGACTAGCAAAGACCAGATGTGGGGGCAACCCCACATGCCTGACCTTTAACCAGCTCCCATTTCCCACCTCTCGGGAGCTGGTCCCCTTTTCCCCTTCCCCCTCCCTTCACTCCTCACATTAAAAATCGGCCTTGTGCCTAATTTGCTCGGTGGGGGAGCAAATAAATACCATCTGTTCTTCAGATGCTGCACTTCATTTTCTTGTTCTCTTTCGGTGGAGGAGAAATCCTTCACGACTGAGACAATTTTTATTTTTGTACCTGTTCTCCACGTTAAAAAACGACCCTGGTGTCTAACTCTGTCCCGTGGGGAGGCATTGGCCCGGCCTTTTGGCCGGGATCAAAGTGTAGCATCTGTTCCGGCAGATACTGCAAGCTATGACTAGCTATGACTAGCAAAGACCAGATGTGGGGGCAACCCCACATGCCTGACCTTTAACCAGCTCCCATTTCCCACCTCTCGGGAGCTGGTCCCCTTTTCCCCTTCCCCCTCCCTTCACTCCTCACATTAAAAATCGGCCTTGTGCCTAATTTGCTCGGTGGGGGAGCAAATAAATACCATCTGTTCTTCAGATGCTGCACTTCATTTTCTTGTTCTCTTTCGGTGGAGGAGAAATCCTTCACGACTGAGACAATTTTTATTTTTGTACCTGTTCTCCACGTTAAAAAACGACCCTGGTGTCTAACTCTGTCCCGTGGGGAGGCATTGGCCCGGCCTTTTGGCCGGGATCAAAGTGTAGCATCTGTTCCGGCAGATACTGCAAGCTATGACTAGCTATGACTAGCAAAGACCAGATGTGGGGGCAACCCCACATGCCTGACCTTTAACCAGCTCCCATTTCCCACCTCTCGGGAGCTGGTCCCCTTTTCCCCTTCCCCCTCCCTTCACTCCTCACATTAAAAATCGGCCTTGTGCCTAATTTGCTCGGTGGGGGAGCAAATAAATACCATCTGTTCTTCAGATGCTGCACTTCATTTTCTTGTTCTCTTTCGGTGGAGGAGAAATCCTTCACGACTGAGACAATTTTTATTTTTGTACCTGTTCTCCACGTTAAAAAACGACCCTGGTGTCTAACTCTGTCCCGTGGGGAGGCATAGTAAATAGGTACTATTAGGAGCAACAACTACTGGGGTTCTATGTAGGGATTTGGGCAGCAAGATGTCAGTTCACGTTACACTTGAACTTCTGCACGTCATTACAGTTGGGGAAGCAGGGACTTGTAATGGAATTCCAAAGTCTAGCGGTTCTGGGGAAAAAAACTATTGGAGTAGACAGATCTTTTACATCTAGGGATCTCTACTGTGTGGGTGTGGATTTAGCTGTCGAGGGTGTTTACGTCGTGGGGGCACAAGTGCTTGCAGTTCGTCAGAGCATTCTCCATTAAAATACTTGTAGAAAAGGCAGAGGGATGCAACATTTCGTCGATGGGACAGAGACTGATGCTTAGATTCCAGTTCAGGGCCTATCAGATTGGCGACTCTCTTTTGAACCTTGTCTAGGTGCGAGAGACCAGTAGCCGATGCACCAGCCCAAATATGACAGCAATACTCCATACATGGGTGAATCGAGGCCTTATAGAGGTACAAGATACTTTCGGGTGATAGTAGTTTTCTAGCACGGTAGAGAGAGCCTACCTTCTTTGCAGCGGCCCGGCAATGCTTTTAGTGTAATTGTTCCAACTCATGTTTCCTGTGAACGCTAGGGCAATGAGTTTGAAAGATGTACTCTCGGATAAAGAGTCGTTGGCCATTGCTATTGGCGGTAGAGAAGGTTTCTTGTAATTATTGATGGAAACTAGTTTAATCTTGGCGGCATTGAACGTGACCAACCATTTTTGTCCCCATTCCACTACAGATTGGAGGTCATCCTCTAGTGTTTCTGCCATTTCTTTAGATATGTGTTACTTTGTTTTCCTGCCGTGCCTGTTATAGAGTGTGGTGTCATCAGTATATATACCCATCTCACAGACAATTTTGTCAGGGAGGTCATTAATAAATATTAGGAATAATAAAGGTCCAAGGATAGACCCCTGAGGTACTCCCGCATTTATATCATATTGTTTGGATGTACGACCGTCGAGGACAACCTGGATTTTTCTCTTATCTAAGAAGGATTTTATTATGTTTAGTATTCTTCCAGTGATACCGTATGATCTAATTTTCCTGAGGAGACCCACATGTCATACCCTGTCAAAAGCCTTAGATATATCTAGAGATATCGCTCTGCCCTCCCCGGCCTTGTCCAGTGAATGGTTTATACGCTCAGAGATTACAGTTAGGATGTCTGCTGTGGAACGGGCTTGTCTAAATCCATATTGTTGGTCAGTGAGAAGTTTAGCATCTGTAAGGTGATGGACTAGAGCATGGTTAATTAAGGTCTCAAATATTTTGGAAAAAAGTGGAAGGAGGCTAATGGGACGATAATTTGATGGGTCCGTTCTTTCGCCAGAATTCTTGAATACTGGTACCGCAGAAGTAGTTTTCCAACAGCCCGGAAAGCAAGGTTCATTAAGGCATTTGTTGTAGAGTTTGGAGAGAACTGGAGCTACTTTTTTAATAGCACAGCTGGAATGAGATCAGGTCCACATGCTTTTGAAGTGTCAAGTTTTTTATGATAGCATGCACCTGAGCAGGGGTGATTTTAGATCGTCTAGTGTGGCGTCTATCCGCATAGGAAAGTCAGGTAAGGGGTGGTTTAGAGTGTCCAGTGTGGAGTTTGAGGTAAACCGACTGGCAAGCATGTTAGCCTTCTCGGTTGCTGAGCAAACGACCTCGTGATTGTTGGTTAGTGGGGGAATTGTTGATTGCCCATTATTTACTACCCTGTTGTAGATTTTCCAGAAGTCACGAGTTCCTATTTTTTCTGCTTCGATGCGTTTTTAGTGGTTTCAGTAAATTCTCTCTTAGCTGTCGCTATTTCTTTCTTAACGTTACTTCTAGCTTCTATATACTTCTGTCTGTTTGAACTGGACTTATGTCGGTTAAATCTGCGGTATGCATGCTGCCTTTGAGCAATGGCAATTGCGCAAGTCGAAGTAAACTATTTAGGAGAGTGGCGCTTGCTATAAAATTTCCGCATGGGGACATGTGCTTCAATTGAAGTTTTCAACCATTCAGGGGTCTCATTTGCCCACTGTTCATCAGGAAGAGAAAAAATATTTTCCCATTGGGCATCTCTGATAAGATCTCCGATGGCTTCCAAGTCAGCCTTTTTATAATATCACGTTGTTTTGAGCACTGGCTCTTCAGTTTTGGCTCTAGAGTTTAGGGCACATTAAACAACGATGAGTTAAAATATATAGAGTCGATGAAAAGTCGATTAAAAATATAGGTCGAGTAAACTTCGAGTATAAATCTCAGCAAATTCGTGGACCTCGTTAACAAAGTCCGTCCAATACGAACTACGCAAGACATTTTAGAACATTACAGCTTTTCCCGAATGCGATATCATTTATAGTGGGTTGAAAGGTTCTAATATATGACACTTCAAAAATTTTTAATTGTTTAATATTATTTTCATGTTGTATAATTTTTATTTTGCAACGGGGACATTTCTAAGCTTGGGGGGGGAGGCAGTTATGTTCTTTTATCAAATGTTTACATGTAGCACTATTATTATTTAGATGCGTAGTTATTCACCAGGACAACGTTGTCGTTGTATGTGCAATGTATGTATTATTCTCGCAGTTACATTCTGCCATAGATCATTTGAATTTATACTTACATTGGTTTGTTCCAACGTTTTTATATCCAGTATTTTTTTGTGTACTAGATTTTTAAGTTAAAATTGGCTAAAGTAATACCTGGGACGATGGTGATGGGACGATTCCAATATTTTCCCGATTCCGATACAATTACCGATTCCGTACTAAATTCCCGATTCTGATACAATAATGCATAATTAAATTATTCTTAGATAAGAGAAAAATCCAGGTTGTCCTCGATGGCCCTACATCTAAACAATATGATATAAATTCGGGAGTGCCTCAGGGGTCTATCCTTGGACCTCTATTATTCCTAATATTCATAAATGACCTCCCTGACAAAATCGTCTGTGAGATGAGTATATATGCTGATGACACCACACTCTATAACAGACACGACAGGAAAAAAAATAAACACATATCTAAAAAAAAATGTCAGAAACACTAGAGGACGACCTCCAATCTGTAGTGGAATGGGGACAAAAGTGGATGGTCATATTCAATGGTGTCAAGACTAAACTTGTTTCCTTCAATAACTACAAGAAACCTTCTCTACCACCAATAGCAATGGCCAAAGACTCTTTATCGGAAAGTACATCTTTTAAATTCCTCGGCCTAACTTTCACAGGAAAGATGAGTTCGAAAAATTACATTGAGAGCATTGCAAGGACCGCTGCGAAAAAGGTAGGTTCTCTCTACCGCGCTAGCAAGCTACTAACGCCCGAAAGTATCCTGTACCTCTATAAGGCCCATGTATGGAGTATTGTTGTCATATGTGGGCTGGTGCATCTGCTACTAGTCTCTCGCTCCTAGACAAAGGTCAAAAGAGAGTTGCCAACCTAATAGGTCCTGAACTGTCATCTAAGCTTCAGCCTATGTCCTATTGACGAAATGTTGCATCCCTCTACCTGTTCTACAAGTACTTTAACGGTGCTTGCTCTGACGAACTGCAAGCATTTGTACCCCAACGTAAATACCCTCGACAAACCCGACAAGCAGCAAAATCCCACCCCTTCACAGTAGAAATCCCTAGATGTAAGAGAGCCTTCTACTCCAGTAGTTTCTTCCCCAGAAACGCTAGACTTTGGAATTCCCTTCCGAGTTCATGCTTCCCCAACCGTACTGCATGCAGAAGTTCAAGTGTAACGTGAACCGACATCTTGCTTCCAAAATCCCCACATAGTACCCCTTAGCTCATGTTCCTGATAGTAGCCCCCTACATCACAGTGGCAATGTCCCTTGTTTGGGGTGAAAATGTAATAATAAAAAAAATATTATCGATCCCGATTCCGATTCTTTAAAAATCTCAAAATATTTAACTATAGATTTGTTATTTTTTCCCAGTAACCGTTAAATGGAGATATTTTCCTAAACGTAAAATACATTTCGGGAAGATGTTATTTGGATTTTAGTGTTACTGATCGTTTAAAATTAATAAATATTGACAATATGAACAGCAATCAAGATTTTTCCTTGAAACAAGATCAAGTAAAAAAAGACAATTAAAAGAATCGTTTTGACATTGAACAATAAGCTAATAATAAGATTTCTATATCGATTCCGATACTGTCAAATGTTCAGATTTTTCAGATTCCCGATTCCGATTCCGATGAATCGTCCCAACACTAGTTATATCTGGTTTCGTACAATGAGTGCTTTATAACAAATTGAAAGTAGTATACGGTTAAATTTGTGCTCAATCTTGCATTTAAAACTAATTACTATTAATCTGCATTAACCCTTTTCTGTGCACTTAACTTATACTATAATATTTAGTTCGCTGCACCTTATAACAAAGGTCCATGCAAAATATCAGATCGCTCGGACAAGTAATTTCCGAGAAAAAGGGAAAATGACAGCCGGAGAGAAATATGTTTTCTACCTTAATAATTCCCTTCAGAGAATTAATTATCTAGGTTTATTTGGGTCATTATGATTGATATTCAACACATATCAATTTAAAAAAATCGCACACGCATTTAAATAAAAAATATATAATTCATTTTTACAGCATTTTGAAAAAACAGTTACAAAAAATTATTGATAAAAAAATCGGCGAGCTGTTTTAAGATACGTGTCTATCATGCATGAAGTAGCACCAGCGTCTAATTTTTTCTCGTGGTGACAGCACGAAGAACTAGGGTAAAAGCTGCTATCAAAAAGAAACAAAGAATATAATAATTCATACAAAAAAAGAGATGGTTGCATTGAATTGTGTTCGATAAGCTTTGACGTCATCGCTGTCAGTGGATTTGGCTTTTTGACATTTCGACAGTCTTTCGAGCCCGAAATTCCATAAACATCTGTCAATCAGATTTGATTGATGCAACAGCACAATTGTGTCAATCTTTTTATGAATAAAACCACTTAAAATCCATTATCTTTCATATAGATCGAACTGAACAAGCATTTTTCTTTTCATTTTATCCCTGGGGCTGCTAAGTATTTTTTATAGTTATGTAATCAGACAATGACGTTCTTTGTCTTACACAGAATAATAAAAATATTTTGATCTGAAACTCAAAAATCGTAAATTTTTAAATTCATTGAACGACTATATATTTGATTTATTTGCTCTATCTTGTATATCGAACAATTCTTATTTAGGTGGGATAATACTTATAGAATATTACTGCAAGTAATATCTTGTAAATCTTATAATCACAGGTTTCCATATCAGCAGATTGTTGGTAATTTATATATATATATATATATATATATATATATATATATATATATATATATAGTCCTGGTCAAAATCATAAGACCACTTAAGAAAGTAAGCGTTTACGCATATTATCGAAATTTTAATCAAACAAATGATAATTTATCTAACAAAAGGCAATTATAAATTACTAAAAAGGGTGTCAGTATTTAGTATAGCCTCCATTATTACGAATTACTTCAAAAATTATCTTCGGCATGCTTGCGACTAAGTTTTTTACCAGTTGCGAAGGAATTTTATCCCATGTACTGAAAACTGAATCAGAAAGTTCCTTTATCGAATCATACTGGGTTCCATCCTTGAACACTTCTTTTGCCATCCATTCCCAAAGATTTTCAATGGGATTGAGGTCCGGAGAACATGCTGGATGAT
>NC_136520.1:65392432-65447432 GCF_053919585.1 Euprymna scolopes
TAATGATAATGTCGTTCATCAAATTCCGTCTGTGTTTGTTTACAATATAACGTCAGCTGATATTTGGGCTTGACCATCTTAAAAATAGATTTTTTTCTCTCATAGATAAATAATAAGAATTTTTGCAGAATAGTATTTTACGTTACACCGGTAAATTTTACACCGGTGTAACATAAAATATTTCTCCCTAAATATTATTTTTTGATCTATAAAAAACAAAAAAGATATACTATTTCTTTACGATCGGATTTTTTTTTTTTTAGATTTCCGATACTTATCGGATGAATTCATGTACAAGCATATCTAAGATATGTGAATATAAATACATATAAATTACTTTTATGTGAAATTTGCATGAGATATGCTCGGCTGTCTCGGAACCTATGGGGAAGGAACTCACATACAAGCACACACACAAAGTTACTTGTATATTATAGTGTAGTTTTCTTGAATCATTGTGTAAGTTATGTATAAAAGTAAGTGTTAGAAGGCTACCAGAATGCAAAGAATGGAATGTTGTCGATGTTGAGAAAAAAAGACAAAAACAAGTGATATATTTAAATACATACATATATATATATATATATATATATATATATATATATATATATATATATATATATATATATATATATATATATTTTTTTACCAGTGGTGAAAAAACCGGACTAGAGTGCTCAATGTGTAGCCAGAGCAGTATATAAGAAATTTATTACTGTGAGTCCAGAATGAGTTTACATATTGTTTCAACTAGAGGAAGATCCCCAAAGAGAGGAAATATCCAACTAGCATCGTCAGAATTCATAGACTTCCTCTAGTTGAAACAATATGTAAACTCATTCTGGACTCACAGTAATAAATTTCTTATATAATATATATATATAAATTAATATATATATATATATATATATATGTATTTATGTATATATATGTATGTATATATATATATATATATATATATATATATATATATATATATATATATATATATATTTGTAGCCATCGACATACAGTCCTGGTTCGTTGTATCACAACTACATATATATATATAATGTTATTTAATATTTTATTGTCAAAATAATAAGGCTTACTTGAAAAGTCATACTTCTACACAGTGATGTACTGTGTGTTATAGTGTTCTATAATATCCTTCTCAAATGGTGGCTGTTTCATATCCTGAGATTGTATGTATGAACAACACAGAAAATATTTCAGCATTAAATGAAATCAATGTATTTATTTATATATTCAAAATTGAAAGAAAATATATATATATATATATATATATATATATATGTGTGTGTGTGTGTGTGTATGTGTGTGTATTCAAATATATATGTGTCTGTATGTGTGTATTTTATTTGTTTTTATTTTTGCAATACGTTTTGAATTCATTTATTTACGAAAGTGCATTTTTACCTAAATGCGAGTTGGAAATAATCTTCCCTTTAACCAATTTGTTACCTCTATATGGGGAGCGTCATATATATATATATATATATATATATATATATATATATATATATATATATATATATATATGTATGTATGTATGTATGTATACATATATATATTTTATTTAATATATATATTTTTTAATATATATTAATATATATATACATATATACGTATATATATATATATACATACATATATATAGACGTATATATATACGTATATATATATATACGTACATATATATATATATTATTTTAGTTTATTTGAAACGTGAATTAGTTTGTATATACCAATCGTAATAAATTTTTGAAAAAATTATATATATATATATATATATATATATATATATATATATATATATATATATATATATATATATATATATACGAAAGACATGTTAAAAGCATTGTAATGGATAGTATAAATCTACATATAAAAATTAAAAATAAATTTCGAAGACGGTAAAACCTAATATATACAAAGGATATATGTATTTCTGTCTGTCTGTCTCCATATTTTCAAACTCTATCTCTACCGAAACTAAAAGTCGCGGAGCGGCGCTAGAGACTTCAAATGATTGTATGTTTTACCGTTCATTTATGAGTTTTTAGCCGGCTAAAATAGTTTTTAAGGGATCGAAAATGGTCAAAATCGAAAAAATAGTTAAACTTTTTGTACATTATTTTTTGTTTATTTTTTTTCCTCACACTAGGCACGCTCCTGTTATTTATGGCAATCCAGCGATGCATTTTGTGGATGTTGGTAATGGTATTGTTTAACTTTCAGACTTGATAGAAGCTTTTATCGCTCTTGAGATTTGTACACAACTTGCCACCTAATTTTTTAATAGAATATATTTGTTGTTTTCAAGTCTGTTTCTAATTGCCCCATAGTTGCGACCCTAACAGGTACTACCAGTCCGGTCAGAGTGGACCTGGGAGCAATGGCAATTAAACAGTGGCTCCACACTCCCCAAAGCTCGCATCATTGGATATAGGTTAAGGTCATATCCGGGACCCATATTTGGAAGAAGATGGACTAGAAAATAAAAGATTAAACTAGAACAGAGAATTAGGGCTACTGCCAAGACCTCTACAAAATAAAATGCACCTAATGCTCCTACACTGTGGAGGATGTGGAAAAAGAAGCCATAATTAATTTATGTTTTGATAATAATGTGTAAGGAGAGACTATAAAAATATGTCAAATACAACCTGGCAACGTCGGGTAGTTAAGCTAGTATGCAATAAAGAGGCATTGCACTCGCTGCCGAAAAAAACCTAAACGATCTACTGTTGATCAACCAACTAATGCCACGGAAGAGGATATCTATATTCAGAGATACCCAAGGCGGGAACCCAAACTACCCAGCTACTTGAAGACTATGTAACGCTAGTTCAAAGCGAGTGTGATCAGCTTAGACATTGTAAAGTAATAAACGGTCAAGAAAGAGGAAAGCAAATACAGCGCCACAACATTCTTTGTTTTGTCTTTATTTCCATGGTAAGTGCTTGTCTGAGCTCCAATCTCTGGTCCCCTGTCACCAATCTTTCACGATAAACAGCCGTCCAGCTGAAACCACTGTCATTAATTTCCCCCACTCTTTATCTGTGCCTAAATCAAAACGTAGATTCCATGAACAAAGCTTCTTTCTTAGAAGTACACGCCTGTGGAACTCTCTTCCGTTTGCCTGTTTCCCACCTGACTACAACTTGGATGTCTTCAAGTCCAACATAAACAAATTCCGGATGAACCGCCCCCATAAGTAGGACATTTTATCAAATCTCCATTACTAACGATTATTATGATATTATCCCATTGATTACTGTACACGCAATAACCCTTATCCCCGAGTGGCTTCCGGGCCTTGATAAGTGGTAACCTTTATGTAAAAATAAAAAAAGTGAGATCAACAAATATTGAAATTAACTCTTACACTTTTATACCAGAAAAGCGATGGCGCATTCTTGTCGGCAGAGAAAACGTTTCGCAGATGCTTTTAATGGACATTTTGGTAAATTTTTACGACGTGCCCCAGCGTATTATAAGCACCCCAACCTCCCCATGTTAAGAATGGGTTTTGGAATAAACACCCCGAACCTTGAAAGCCGTTCTTAACATGAGGAAGTTGGGAAGTGTTTATTTAATTCATCGTGTTTTTTTTGTTTTTTTTCCAATCAGGAGTCTACGATTCACTCAACGATTATTTTGTTTTCGACCATCGATCATATAGTTTTCTTTCAGTATAGTGCGTGTTTAATGCGTTCATGTTATGCCAGACAACCGTTACTGTAAACCCGATCTGAATAGTTCAACAGTAATTATAGACAGAAACTTTCAGCCTGAACATAGTAGTTTATCGAAACGGTTCGCATGAAGGATGACGTTAGGCGCCCGGGTCGGTAAGTGCAATGTGATAAACACGAAAATACTCTTAAATTATTCCGTATACAACTCTATTTTTGTATTGCTTTGTTTTAGAAATGCTTATGGAAGTTTAATCGTTTCTTTTCAGTTTTCACGTTTAACGAATATCTTCCGTTTATATTTGCGCTGAACACGTGCGCCTAATAAATATTCGTTTACTTGTCAGAATCCGCAAATTTATGTTCCAAGTGATTGCTGTTACAACGGGCTACGATAAAAGGAAGGGGAGTGTGGATTACAGTCTGCTAATATCGAGTGTGTAACAATTATATAATGTCGGTTATCTCCCCCTGAGACACCTACATCTTTATAGAGAAAAAGAGGAGACAATTACCGCAATACTATCATCTACACTTTCACATCTTTTCAAACACACATATTAATAGATCGAAAATATTGACTATATGACGTTTCTGAATTTTTTTGATGAGGATTGGTTATTCGTATTATTTAGATTCATCCGACTACTGTTCTCATTTTGAGTGTCATTTTCACAACGTTTTCGTTCGATGTAACCTCCGACCTTCTTCACGTGTGTCTTGTCGAACTCGGGATTGTTTCTGTCAAACTCGGGAATGTGAGTAGAATTTCGAGCGGAACCCTTTATTTACTACTCTTAGCGAACTCTTGTTCCAGCAGCCATGACTGGATAGAGGTCCTAAGTAATTCGAAATTGTATTTTTCGATCGCCCGGACTGGGGATTGAACCGTCAGCCTTCAGGAGAATATTGTTATATTTAGGTGTTTCATTGAGAGGGTCTTATTATAAATGATGTTGTGTCTTTGTCAGAGAGATGTTGTTGTAAGAGAGAGTCTTATTACAAGTGATGCTTAGAAAGAGTCTTATTACACGCGCAGTCGTAGAAGAGTCTTATTAGAGTGTTTGTCGTTGAGAGAGAGTCTTATTACAAGTGATGCTGTTGAGAGAGATGTTGTTGTAAGAGTTCTAGAGAGGGATGTTGTGAGAGAGATTGTTCGTTTTATGACGATTCATATATATATTATATATATGTTCATTCTTAGATGTGTTGAAGAAGAAACTCTTAGGTTAATAGATGTGTTGCTATGTGAAGCTCTTAGAGTGAGGAGATAGTGTTCAGACAGTCTTAGTGTAGATATGAGATGTGTATGTCACGACATTTTATAACACAGGCATATAATAACAATTCACTTTACCTTTTTGTAAGAATCACAAACACAAAGACGAGCTTTACAAAACACATGATGGGTTTATTTCTTCACGACCGGCCAGGGTTTTCTCATCAAGAATTCTCTAACTAACTAACTCTCACTTCCTATATTAAGAAATCCATGCATGTTCGGCCTCGTGAGCAAAATTCACGTGTTTCAACATGCGCGACTTTGCACGTTTCCGACATTATATTTCCCAATAACCTATTTTTTCTTTGATGTTTTTACAAAGAAATTAAACCTACATATCTAATTTATTTAACCCATATTTTATTATCCACATTCTTTCTAACAATTGAATAGTTTATTTATTATTTATTTCATCAGAATTAACAATTTACTGGACATTCCACTTAAACCTACTGTTCTTTAAAACTTATGTCCAGGGTTCGATTTCTGCTTTCTCTCATTTTATTTTCATTTTAAGTAATCTCTCTATTTTTATACTTACAAGAAAAGGGGACAGCCCTTATCATGTAACATTCCTCCCTTCCATATTTCACAAAATTTAACAATCGACTTTTCCAAGTACTCTAACAATTGTGCCACCAGTCCTTGCGGAACTCTATCCAGTCGTGGTTGACGGAACAAGAACATACTACCCCTGTGAAGTAAATAAAGGGTTCCGCTGGAAATTCCGTCCAAATTCCCAAGTTCGATAGAAACTTTCCCGAGTTTGACAAGATATACCTGAAGAAGGTCAGAGGTTACATCGACCGAAACGTTGTGAAAATCACACTCAAGAGGAGAACAGTAGTTCGATGAATCCAAATCATACGAATATTGTCTACAGTCTTCTTCTTTTTTTTCGAAACCGAAGGAATATTTTTTATGGGATTAATCCCTTATTTAGTTATGTAAATTCTTGCGAAGTTGTGTTTGCGTTTCTTCCGGGACGAAACGTTGGTTTATTCTCTTCCACCCATCTGCTGGCGTATTTTACTTCTTTTCGTCCTGCCGCCTGAAATCACAATCTATTCTCCTATAATTTTGACGTTTTTTGTGTATTGATTTTTATATTAAAAACACTCTTTTCTATTTATTTAATGTATTTATTTGCTTCCCCACCAAAGCAAATAAGGCACAAGGCCGTTTTTAATGTGGGGTAAAAACCAGCTCCCCTAAAAGTAGGCAAAAAGGGGGCACTCTGGTTACCAAAAATAATAATTGTCCTAGTATAGACCAGCTACCACGAGAGTAGGGGGGCTGGATAGTGACAATTGGTATGAAGGATTGCCCCTACATTGACCAAGGTTTTACATGTGGGGTTGCCCCCACATATGGTCTTTGCTTGCAGTATCTGCTGGGCCAGGGTATTTATTTGCTCCCCAACCGAGCAAATTAGGCACAAGGCCGATTTTTAATGTGAGGAGTGAGGGGGAAATGGGGACCAACTCCCCGGGGAGTAGGGGAGCTGGATAGTGACAATTGGTATGAAGGATTGCCCCTACATTGACCAAGGTCTTATACGTCGGGTAACCCCCACATATGGTCTTTGCTTGCAGTATCTGCCGGAACAGATACTACGCTTTGATCCCGGCCCGAAGGCCGAGAACAACAGAAAAAGGCAAGGTATTTATTTGGTCCTCCACCGAGCAAATTAGGCACAAGGCCGATTTTTAATGTGAGGAGTGAAGGGGAAATGGGGACCAGCTCCCCGGGGGGTATGGGGAGCTGGATAGTGACAATTGGTATGAAGGGTTTCCCCTACATTGACTAAGGTTTTATATGTGGGGGTGCCCCCACATATGGTCTTACCTGCAGTATCTGCCGGAACAGATACTACACTTTGATCCCAGTCCGAAGCGTTTATTATGTTCATAAACGAGATCGCATTTTTTTTATATTAATATAAAAAGAATTTACGTATTTACTGTTGTTTATAAAAGGGTAAAATCGATTTTCCTACCTCGCCGACTATGTTGTTTGTTGTTTAATTTATTTGGAATCGTTTATTTGGCAAAGTTTTCTTTTTCATAGAAAACAAACAAAAAACTAATAATGTCCGGTATATCACATCTTAGGGGTCTTGATACGTAACTGGATATATTTTTCGTGTTTTTATTCAATATAACATGTTTATTTAGATAAAAAAAACTAGAAAAAATACTATTAAAAACCCGCTGAATATATGTCACGGTAACATATTGAGCGAGTTTTTAACAGTATTTTATCCAGTTTTTTATTAATAACACCTTTTCTCAAACTTACCGTGTTAAAGAGGGGGTCAGACGCCATCTTGAATTTTCCAATACATCGGTAAACACCGTATGGTTTTCGAGCTGAATAAACATGTTATATTGAATAAAAACACGAAAAATATATCCAGTTACGTAGAAAAGTAACTTATCTTGCCTTTGATAACATTTATTTGTTATATATTTGTTTTTTGACAATTCTTTCGAATCTATTTGTACAGTAATACAAACCCGAAATTACTGAGGGAGATTTGGTTTTAAAAAGAATTAAATTTTAATATTTGGTTTTAAAAAGAATTAAATTTTAATATTTTTTTAAATATAATTTAGAGAGGGGGGGGTAAGAACTATATCTCCCTCCGAAAAACAACCAACAAAAATTGAAAAATTGATTCTTAATAAACGATAGCGGAGTTTTCAATAAAATTGATTAATAAATAAATTTATTTAGTGATTACTTTTTCTCTTAATGATTGATTTTAGAATTTTGAAGTAAAAATTAAAAAAATTAAAAATGAGTTAACGAGAGGCACATGACATCTCTCGGGCAAAAAAAATATTTCGCTTTTAATTTATTAGTTAATTTTTGCAAAATTTGATAGGACGACAATAAATGTTGATAATTGATAAAATTATAATTTTAAATAACGCATGAGTGCATTTGGTATGAGAGAAAACAAAAACATAACAACAAAAAAACTATCATAATTAAAAAAAACAAAACAAAAAAAGTAACGAAGAATCGAATCGCTCCCTGTTTTTTAATTTTTTTTTATTTTTTATTATTGTTTTTATGACTCCAAAAAACATCGTTAAAATAAGAACAAAAAAATTTGTAATTAACTTTGTATGAACATAATAAACGCTTTAAAATAAGTGAAACCACTAAGAACTTAGCCAGTTAGGTAGAAAACGGACACTTAGAAAATCAATTTTATTTAAAAAAAAAAAAAAAAAAACATTAAACAAGTAAAAATATATTTTTTTAATATTATGGGGGGGGCTATAGTCTATTTTAAAAAACAATATCTCCTTCAAGAACGATCATAAAATGTGTTTTCAATCGATATTTATTCAATACGGGACCAGTTTTCCTACCTAGCGAAAGGGGACGAGTTTTCCGGGGTCGAGTTTTCCGGAGACGAGTTTTCCCGAGACGGGTTTTCCCGAGACGAGTTTTCCCGGGACGAGTTTTCCGGGCACCCTTTTTACAATTAGGGTCTTTTTATTGACTGGCATCGAGACGTCCACATCGCTCTCGTCCCACCTGGGGTGGGGGACAGAAACCCTCATAAGAGCTAAGTTTAAAGCTCTTGTTCTTAGCTGGGAAATCAACTAGATGAACTTAAGTTATACAACCTGCATCATGAAGCTCGGATCAAAGAACTCGATTTAAAAAAGTGCAAAATGATTTATAAATAACTATTTTGTTTGGTTTTTACGAAAATGAACCAGAGTTTTTTCTTTGTTTCTCGATTGCCGGCCTGAATGAAGATGCAGTTTATTTCAGATATGCCCTGATGCAAGATGATGAAAGAGACAGACTGGATCCAGCACAAAGCCAGAGTGACGGCCGAAGTGGATGATGTTGCCACACGGACTTAGGGTCATGCACATTTCGCATGCCCTAAGCAGCAGAGAGTATTTTCTAGTGACCAGTAAGAGTCTGGTCACCCTTGAGGGGTCCAAAGAATGTAGCCCTGCTGGGTTGCATCTGTGGTCCTGCGAGCCGGGAGCGATGAACACGGCCAAGAGTACATCACAAGTATGCTCCCGTGAACCAGGTTAGCGGCGACCAGTTTTCCTACCTAGTAAAAAGGGGGGAGTTTTTTGGGTACGAGTTTTCCGGGTACGAGTTTTCCGGATACGGGTTTTCCGGATACGGGTTTTCCGGAGACGAGTTTTCCCGGGGCGAGTTTTCCGGGCACCATTTGAAAATTGTAAATGGCGCCAGACTCTTTGTATAACACGGTAAGTTTGGGAAAAGGATAAACGAAATGCTGTTAGAAACTCGCTCAATATATTTTACTGTGACAAGCTGACATATATTCAGTGAGTTTTTAACAGTATTTTGTATAGTTTTTTTTTTTTTTAATTTTTAACCCTTTTTCCCAAACTTACTGATTAAGGGGAGGGGGCGAAATGAAAATGAATACAGAAAAGATGAACACCGGATTTTTCCCGCGAAACATTTTTTGGAATTAATGTAAAATTGCCCCCCCCCCCCCCCCACGAACAGTTTAATAGTTTCAATTAAACATTTTTCGAAATAAAACAACATTGGATATTTAGTTTGTTTTTATTTTTAATATTTTTTTTGTTTTTTGTTTTTATTTTGTTCCACACATTTTTGTAATTAAAGTAAAATTGTAACCTTAACAAAATATAGTTTTAATTTTTTTGTGGCTCCTGTTGAAAGGTCAATATAATACAGGGTGGTCGCTAGAAAAGGGGGAAATTTGTCAAACAACGATTTATTTTTACAAAGATTTTCAAACACAAATATTTTATTATACTTATAGACATTCAAAATGTCGTCCGTGCACTTCACTGCAGCGTCAAACAAAGATTTATTTTTACAACGCCGAAAATGCACCAATCAACACTGCACCAATCAACACTGCACCAATCAACACTGCATCAATCAACACTGCACCAATCAACACTGCACTAATCAAAAATAGCAATCATGATCCAAACTGACCTTCAAATTTCCCGCTTTTCTAGCGACCACCCTGTAGATGTAATTTTTAAATTAATAAACAATTTGAATAGAGAGAAGCGAAGCGCCACCTGGTGACAGTTTTGTGAAACGCACCAAAAAAATGGCGCCGTCCGTGTAATGCAGATTGCCATTTTTTTTTTTCTTTTCTTTTTTTTTTCCAAAACCACAGAGGAAGCGAGTTGAAAACGAGTCAGCGTTACTGGCTTTGTTATAAGAATATCCAAAATTCCTAATGACGCCAGGCCTTCTTTTTACAAAAAGTATTTTAAGAGAGCGCGGATTACTTTGCACACATGACGGATGTTCGAGAACGGGCCCGCCGTCTTGAACAAACAGACTTCACCCGAATAATACTTTTCGGGTGGAAATCAAGAGGCGTCAACGTGTAACCGATAAGAATCGGGTGAGTTGAAAGCGGCGGTAGAGAGGGTGACGAAAATTGACGACGACAACACAAGTCATAAAAGTGTCAAGGGTTTGAGTGGTCGTAAATATTGCATTTGTGACGTGAGACTCAAAGCTACAAAAGCCAGAAAAAAGGGCGAAACGATTCGCTTTGATTAACTGCAATAAATCCTTCCGCTGCCGTTAAGAACGCGGATTGTATTGCGCCGCACAAAATAGTCCACTAGAAAAAAATAAAATAAAGAAAGAAGGGAATGACGAAAGAAAAGAGTGGGATTGATGAACAAGCACGCAGGAAAAACGACATAAAATTAGTATACGAAAGTATAAATTTATGCGCAAACATTAAGTATTTACTTCCAAAGTGCTCAATACGTAGGTAGAGCTAGTTAGTAATTTATAAAATATATATGGCGATTAAGCTACACTGAATATTCCGCGTTTCATCCACTCTAGGACTCTTCAGGCTTATGCGCATATATAGCTTACTATATATATATATATATATATATATATATATATATATATATATATATATATATATATATATATATATATATATATATAATGGTTCAACGCCCTGACTGTCGCACGGACGGTCAGATTTCGATCCTGGCTTGAGGTAGCTGCCTGTCTAGCCGCACTAATGAGCTGTGATGCAGCCAAACAGTACCGTATGTGGATGACTATAATGCTCCTTATCTTGAGTTGAGCATATTGGTAAGTGATACACGATATACCATTGGCGTATTATGCGATGCTTTTTGTGTAAACAAATCGAGCTTAGGTATTCGGACGATGTCGAAACATCGTTAATTCACTGCCCGCACTGCAGCTGCTGATTGGCGGAATGGTTCAAAGCATTGAATGTCGTACGGGCGGTCAGGTTTCGATCCTGGCTTGACGTAGATACCTGTCTATGCTCACTGGTGAGCTGAATGTTTAGCATCTAGTAAGGTATCCCTATTTCCAGCTAGAATAAAATACGAAAATTGATTATACATATACTAGCATTCACATTTTATGCTAATACACACACACACACACACACACACACACACACACACACATATATATATATATATATATATATATATATATATATATTGCTTATTCACTTCGACCAAGGTACAGTGTCATTTTTTGTAACAAGCCACTGTTTGGGCCAAACTTTGCAGGGATGCAATATAGGGAGTTGAGCAACAAGATGTATGTTCACGTTATACTTGACCTCCTGCATATCAGTACAATCGGGAAACCAGGGAAAGAATTCCAAAATTTGTAGGTGCGATTTTGATGCTTGTCGGGTTGGTCGGGAGTGTGTTCGTCGAGGGTGTACAAATTCGTCGGAACACATTCCATTAGAATACTTGTCACAGGAATTCAAGATTTCGTCGATTGGACAGAGGTTCGAGCTTGGTTCACAGTGCATGACCTATTAGGTTGGGCACATTTTTTTGTAACATTGCCTAGAAGTGGGAGATCAAATGCCTCTGTCCCATCGACGAGATGTTGCATCCCTCTGCCTGTTCTACAAATACTTTAATGGTGAATGCTCTGAGGAACTGCAAACACTTGTACCTCCCCGACGTAACTACTCCCGACAAACCCGACAAACTACTAAGTCTCATCCCTTTACAGTAGAGATCCCTAGGTGCAAGAAAGCCTTTTACTCCAATAGTTTCTTCCCCAGAACTGCGGGTCTTTGGAACTCCCTTCCGGGATTCTGCTTTCCCAACTGCAATGATATGCAGAAGTTCAAGTGTAATGTTAACAAACATCTTTCTACTCATCTCCCTTCATAATGACCCCGCTAATTAAGTCCCTAATAGTAGCCCCCTGCTTCAAAGTGGCACTGTGCCTTGTTTGGGGTGAAAATTGAATTAAAAAATAAATAAATAAAAACATGGCGACAATACTCCATGCATGAACGAACGTTGGCCCTGTAGAATACAGGATGCACTCAGATGTAAGTAACTTCCTCGCACGGTACAGAGGATCCGCCTTATTTGCAGCAGTCTTGGCAATGCTCTCGGTATATTTGTTTCAATTCATGCTTCCTGTAAACGTAAAGCCGAAGAGTTTGAATGAAGAGTTTTCAGGTAGTGTATCATTAGTCATTGCTATTAGTGGTTGAGAAAGATTCTTGTAATTATTAAATGAACTTAGTCTTGGTAACATTAAATGTTATTCATTTATCTCCACATTCCATTAAAGACTGAAGGTCTTCCTGTAAGATTTCAGTAATTTCTTTTGATATTCATTCGTTTTCTTCTCATATCTGTTATATTTATTTCGGAGACAATTTTATCGGAGAGGTCAGCTTCTATAATACAAATCTCACATGTATGTATGTATGTATGTATGTATGTATGTATGTATGTATGTATAGTCAGGTCATGTCATATGCTACTGGTACCATGTAACCCAGTACTACCTGCCTCATGGTCGGGTCACCGGTGACTAAATTGGTTCCTCCACCAAACTTGTGAAGGATTAAAAATAAATTAATATATAATGCTCATCTCAAAAAATGAATTCCAATTAAGGAATAATATTATTATGTATGTATGTATGTATGTATGTATGTATGTATGTATGTATGTATGTATGTATGTATGTGTATGTGTATGTTTGTGTGTCTCCTAAAAACTTTCGACAGACAGAACAAAATTTCACAAACTCGGTCTCATATTGAAGCTCCATCCTTCGCTCAGAAAATATCGAAAAATTGGCCAAAAACATTGATTTTTTTTCACCCCAAAATCGAAAATTTTCGACAGGGGAGGGTCAGCATTAAACGGTCCTTTCGTGACGACGACCGGTTCTACGCATGCGTCAGATGACGTCATGACCTGATTTTCTTTAAATAGTTGAAAAACTGACTAAATTTCATGTACGTCGCGTTAGCTCAGTTGGTTAGCGCGTTGGTTCATTAAATGAACGTTTTTGGGTTCGAATCGTGGTGTGGGATGTCTTCTTTTCTTTTTTCGATTTTTTAAATTTAAATATTGAACCAGTGTTATTTAGGCCATTTTTCACGTGACGTTCTTTTTTCTGTTTTTTTTTTACTTCGCTTCTCCACCCCCGACCACACACCCAAAAATACCCGGGTACACACCGATTTTTTAAATTTTAATATCGAAACAGGCTTATTTAAGCCATTTTTCACGTGTTTGTTTTTCTGTTTTTTTTGTTTTGTTTTTTCGATTTTTACATTTAACATCGTTCGTTTGCCTTACGTTAGTTTTTTTGTGTTTTTTTTTTCGATGTTTTGATTACACCCCCGCCCCGCTTAAGTTTTAACGTTGTTTTTTTTTACTTCGCTAATAACAATGCTTACGTAGTCGTCGTAACGCTCGACGACTTCCGTGCGCGCACCTCTCAATTTGGTTCTTCCTGTCAATTTGGTTCTTACTTAAATAAATTCAAACATCTTTCAGTAACTCATTCTGGCTGGCCGATTTTATTTTCAAACTTCGCCTCAGGGCTTCGGGTTCGATCCTACCAACTTTTACCCCCCCTCTCGGTTTCTTTTTTATTTAAGAGCACACACACCTCCAAACACCCGGGCAAGGCCGAGTACCCCGCTAGTTATATATAAAAGGCAAAATGGGCAGGAGCGTTTGCGTATTCCACGAAAGGCTTTTTGCATCTGGGTTCGTGAGTTTTTGCATGCTTCCCAGATAGTAATATCTCAGGTTCGCAAACGGACACTGTCTTTATCCTTTTTGGTCGAGTTAAACAAAATTCCCAATATGGCGTCGTCTCGGGTTTTTGTTTGGCTTTTTCGTATAAAGCGAAACTGTTCGAAAAAACGGCAAAGCATTCTTGGCCTTCAGGCCGGGCTTCATGCTTCACTTAAGTTAATTGGTTCTTGGTCAATGTAGAGGAAACTCTCCATACTAAGACGATTACTATGTATTTGGATACTCTCACAGTGCCTTCTTTTTTGGGGGGGGCGGGCTGGTCTCCCCTCCCCACATTACAAACGACCTAATACATATTTATTTCATTCAAACTCAACCAGCACTTCTATTCAAGAAACACAAACCCTAACGTGAATTCCGCGTGACCAACGCACCGTTCCGACATTTGAAAAGACTAACGCAGAAACAACAAACGGACTTCTACTGATTCTATGCTCAAACAACAACCTGGCAAAAAAAGAAAGAAAGATATACTGAAGATAAAGTTTTACTTCGAAATATATTTATAAATTCCAATATAAACTTCAAAGAAAATAAATATCTTTCTATATTGTAATAATGTGTTGTTTTGGCTTCTAACGTATCTGATAGGCATTTATTTTTATTCAGATCTTGTGTCTAGTTTGCTATTCGTGAAGAAATAAATACAAAGAATTTAAATCATCGTACGTTTGATTGACTATGCTTAAATTCAACGAGCACAACTTCTCCTTGCTCGATGGCGACATCGGCTAATGCGTTACGTTTTTTTTACCTTATTTCCCTCCTTTGCGTTACAAGTTCGAACCTGCTTGCCTTCTACCACTTTACTTTTAACTCACCTTTTTTTTCCTTCTTCACGTTACGGGTTCGAGCTACTACCACTTTTTAAACAACTCTCTCCACCCTTTCGTCCCCCCCCCGAGAAACACACCCCGGTAACGCAGGGTACCGCCGCTAGTTTATGAATAAGAGGAATAATAAAGGTTCAATGATCGACCTCTGAGGCACACCCGCATTTATATTATGTTGTAGTGATATATGACCATCGAGGATTTTTTCTCTTAATAAAGAAAAATTTGATTATATTAAGGACCAGTTAAGTATTACCATATGATTAAATTTTCATGAGAAAATCATCGTGTCATACCCTGTCAAAAGCCTTGGATATAACTAGGGCTACTGCCCTAGCGTCGCTTGCCTTATCCAGTGCATTGCGTTTAAGTCCAGAGATTACAGTTAAGATATCTGCTGTAGAACAGGCTTGCCCAAGCCCATACATTTGGTCGAAAATAAGTTTATTATCTACTAGCAGTTCCGCCCGGCTTTGCTCGGGCCCTATGTACTGTTCAAAACTTTATGTGCATATATATATATATATTAAAATGTGTGAATATGTACGGTAATGCCTTTCTATATAAAAGGCTACCTTAGATAAACTACCATAGAGAAAAGTTGGTAGAGACCGCAGACGTAAAATTTAAAAAAAAACTTTGACCCCAAATTTGATCCCTTAACGTTTATTGTTTTGGGCTCAAACCAAATTATAAAGTTAGATCCATGTCCAAGTAACCTATATCTGAAATTTCACGTGTTTAAACCCAAAATTGTAGGAGGAGTTTGGTAGAGTTCTCAAATCGTTGAACTTTGACCCCTTGACAGCAAAATTTCTGGCCGAAACCTTATTAAAAAGATTTTCCCAAATCTCAATACCCCTTATGTCAAATTTCGAGTCTGTAGACTGAAAATTGACGGAGTAGTTTGGTAGGGGAATGTACGCACACAGACATACAGACACACACACACACACATCTTCACTTTTATAGATATATAGATGAGGTGACAGACTAGTTATCGATAAAGCACTTAAAGATTTTGACGAAGAGAGGAAGGAGGCTACTTGGGAGATAATTTAGTGGGTCCGATAAACTTGTGTCACATAAGTAATTTTGTGGTAGTCAGGCAAACAAGATTTGTTAAGTCATTTGTTGAAGTTTTAAGAGAACTGGAGCAACTTGATCGGAGCATATTTTAAATGGGATGGCTGGGATGAGATCAGGTCCTCCTGTTTTTGAGATGCCTTGCTTCTCAAAACGCATTGGGAAGGCGTGATTTTCAAATTACCGAATATCGTTTCCCTTCACAAAAGAAAAATATGGGAAACAGGTTGTTTGCTGGACCCGAGGTGGAATCTGAAATTAGTCTTATTTTATGCTATGCAAACAGTCTACACACACACACACACACACACACACACACACACACACACACACACAGATATATATATATATACATATATATATATATATATATATATATAGTAAGTTACGAAAATATATATGGCAAGTAAGCTATACAGAATATTCCGCGTTTCATTTTCGTGAAAATTCGTCGACGAATTCTCACCAGAATAAAACGCGGAATATTCTGTGTAGCTTAATTCCCATATATATTTTTATAACTTGCTACCAAGCTCTACATATGTATTGAGCACTGTATCTTTGTATATTAATTTATGTGATTAAATGAATAAATCATATATATAATTCCAGGTAAATGTTTTCCAGCGGTAAAGTACCCAATGAATTTTTAACAATATAACGAATTAATATATATATATATATATATATATATATATATATATATATATATATATATATATATATAGGTTAAAAATAAATAAGATAGGTTAATTACCTCCCTTGGACCAAGTGAAACATGGATTATCTCCCCTTAACTAAAACAAAGAAGGAAAATTAATACGATAAAGTATTCATCTCCCTTGCACCAGCTAAAATTAACAGAAGGCAGACCGGAAACCATGCCAAAACAGAACAGTTACATATTTACTAAAATGCATTAAATAAAAAATTTTAAAAATAGAAAATTCATATTAGAATAAAATAAAATATACAGAGATAGGAATAAGCTAAATAAAAATGAACATCATTATAAAAAATAAATGCGGGCCTGAAATTTTTCCTCAGATAGAAACAACATGGCTGACGAGAGCCTAACATCATTTACGTTTTACCATTAACTGGTCCCCTTTATGTTGGGCTTGAAACCGACGGTACCAATGTCTTTCTGAACTTATGTACTATTAAATAAATAAATATTAAGCTCTTATATCGAAAAAGTTTTTCTTTGTAATCAAGCACTTTGTTGAAATTCTTTCTCCAAAAAAAAGTAAACAAATATATGTATATATGCGTGTGTGTGTGTGTGTGTGTGTGTGTGTGTGTGTGTGTGTGTGTGTGTGTGTTATTTGTTTTTGTTTTTGCGATACGTTTTGGATAAATTCAATTATTATTTTTGCGATACCTTTTGAATTAATTCAGTTATGAAAGTGTAATTTTACCTAAATGCGTGTTGGGAATATTTTTCCCTTTAACAAATTTGGTACCGGTATATAATATGTATTGTTTTTAAAATATAATTATCCACTGACACTTGTTTCATCATCTACGTCTCATCAGAGTGGCTGAATATATATATATATATATATATATATATATATATATATATATATATATATATATATATATATATATAAGAGCAAACAGTTAATAAAACATGTTTAAAACACTTCATACATTCCTTCTCATCAGAGGGTAGGAATTAGCAAAATGCGGGATCGGATTTTGCATGCAAAAGTATTTGATGAAACTGCAAGTAAGTCAAAGATCTTAAAAAGTGAAGAAGAGGGAATATAGTGAAGAAAAAATACATTATGTCTCGGCAGCCGTGTGAAAAGCATATGTTATTTTTCTTTTATTAATATTTTTGGAATTTTCCCCCTTTTCCTTGTACATATTTATGAATTATTCCATGGATTTCGGCCTTTTGGATTATTTTGGACCATCTTCCAATTATGTGATTTCCTTGGATTTTACTTGTGCGAGTGGAAATTCAATTAACTTTCTTGGATTTACATTTTTGGATTTTACCGTCACTGGATAATTTACCTTTCACCTGACTATCCATTCACATGAAATCACCTTTTTCTGCATCATATTCCCTCTGCTTCAGTTTTGTTATCAAGTAAGATTTTTTACTTATTTGCAGTTTCATCAAATACTTTTGTATGCAAAATCCGATCCCGCATTTTGCTAATTTCGTACCCTCTGATGAGAAGGAAAGTATTTCTTCGAAACTCCGCGGATTAAGGACTATCCACTTATCAAGTGTTTCCTTTTCAGATTAAATATGTTTTTAACTCATTCAAAGTGTTTTTAACATCTTATTAACTATTTGGTCATATATATTTATATATATATATATATATATATATATATATATATATACTTATGTTCTTAACTCTTTTTCAAAGTGTTTTTTAACATGTTTTATTAAATGTTTACTCTTATTATAAGCTCTATTTCCTATTTGGTTTTATCGAGCTTTTACATCTGGTTGAGATTACTTTATAAATATTAATTCTCTAATATTTATAATATACTTTAGTTTTACTATCTTGGATCATTTTGGTAAATTTAATTGTAATTTTTTTATTCTATTTTATATATATATATATATATATATATATATATACACACTAGACTACCCGTGACCCGTTTGGTCAGTATATTATGTTAGCTATGGGATTCATGTATTATTCATATATATGTATGTATGTGTGCATGTATGTGTGTACACATATGTATATTTATATATATAAAAAAGAAGGAAAATGGTCTGCATTAAACCACTAACCTAGTTCTAAAACAGATCCTTTGTTCGATAAAATGCATGCCCATTGGCTGATAGGAAGGGGCGCGGTGGATACTAGAAAGCTGATTGGCTAACTAAAATCCTCAACATATATAAAAACGAGAAACAACCACAGAATTATATATATATATATATATATATATATACGTGTGAATGTTTACTATTTTTTAAGTATTAAAATAAATTTAAACCATTGTTTCTGCTGGAGGTGAATCCGTATTGTAGTGCGTGTGTTGTTTTTGTTAATTACCGAACTGATTGAACCCTCTACCGTAGTTAAATGAACCAATCTAGATAGGAAAATACTAGAACGAAAATCATATACGAATGCATATCCATCGGGCGAGTTGTAAAGAGGATATTTTAATAATTGAGTTCAGCGCATCGAATGAAGTTTATTATTTCTTTGACACGCAAGAAACAAAATTAAAGGGAATCGCTCGTAAATTAAGTCTGTCGTTAACTTCCTCTTCATTGTCTTTTTTAAAACCTCATAAAACACCGGAAATCACAAGAAGACGAAATTCAACTACTACCACCGTCAATTACTAGCAACATCTGTGGAAGCCAATTTCAAGCCAGATCTGATCATATTAGCCATAAAATAAAGTGTTACACGAAGATCAAAAACAGAAATCAATACTCCGTATCGATCTGACAACGGCAACGCAATTTTTACGCAATAACGGATATAACTCACAAATACGTAGCATTTTGATAACATTTTAGCAATGAGGTATTGTTATGTTGTGGACCTTTCGCTATGATCACAGCTAAGTATCTGTGTTATTTTGTGGCAGGCGGCGACAAGGGTCAGAACGATTATTATGATTAATTGTTAAATTATTTAAGTTTTTTTTTGTTTTGTTTTTTAGAAAAAAAATTTTTTAAAGAAAAGAATGTTAGTTAAAATATTTATTTTTTTAAATATTTTAACCGTGGAATTTTGGCTCATGAAAAAAATGTTATGAATAGAGGAAAAACATAAACAAGTTTGTTTGGAATTTGGTTTAGTAAACAACGATTTGGCTTATGAAAACAAACAAGATTGTCCATTTTGGCTGACGTAAGAGCCTCGTAAGCCAGGGGAAATCAGAATCAGGACAGTCTGTAATGGAAAGTCGAAGACGCAAATTGTGTAGTTAGCTATCAACTGGGTTAGTTAGCGGACCAGAGTTGTCTATGTGCTCCGATGGAAGCATCTACGGACCAACTAAGGAAAATGTAAAGGAGAAGATTAAGAGCTGCAAACTCCGAGGCGTGGAACATTCGGAAATAAAGATCTGGAAAATGATAACTCGGCGTTTTGGGTGTTCTTTTCGGAAGAAGATGCCTTCACTTCAGGTACCTGCAGCCAGCCCGAAAGTATCCTGTACCTCTATAAGGCAACCATTCGCCCATGTATGGAGTATTGCTGTCATATTTGGGCTGGTGCATCGGCTACTAGTCTCTCGCTCCTTGACAGTGTTCAAATGAGAGTCGCAAATCTGATAGGCCCTGAACTGGCATCTAAGCTTCAGCCTCTGTCCCATCGACGAAGCGTTGCATCCCTCTGCCTGTTCTACAAGTATTTTAATGGTGAATGCTCTGATGAACTGCAAGCACTTGTGCCCCCCACGACGTGAACACCCTCGAAAGACCCGACAGGCTGCAAAATCCCACCCCCACACTGTAGAGATCCCTAGATGTAAAAGATCTTTCTACTCCGGTAGTTTCTTCCCCAGAACCGCTAGACTTTGGAATTCCATTCCAGGTCACTGCTTCCCCAACTGTACTGACATGCAGAAGTTCAAGTGCAACGTGAACCAACATCTTGCTGCCCAAATCCCTACATAGTACCCCAATAGTTGTTTCCCCTGATAGTAGCCCCCTACACCAAAGTGGCAATGTGCCTTGTTTCGGGTGAAAATGTAATAAAAAAAATAAATAAAAAAAATAGGAAGGCAATGAATAAGGTATGTGATCTGTCGGGTGTTAAGCAGACAAGGGTGCTATTCATCATTGTTAAAGACTGTCCGTTTATTGTCCCTTTAGTTATTGTAGTGAATATGAGAAAACGCTCACATACACAGAGAAAGACTATTAAATATATACGTAACAGATCGACACGTACAGATACTCCATATTTTTTTTTTTTACATTTTCACCTCAAACAAAGCACATTGCCACTTTGGTGTAAGAGGCTACTATCAGGGACATAAGCTACTAGGATACTATGTAGCGAGTTGGGCAGCAAGATGTCGGTTCACGTTACACTTGAACTTCTGCATGTCAGTACAGTTGGGGAAGCAGGGATCCGGAATGGAATTCCAAAGTCTAGCGGTTCTGGAGTAGAAACAGCTGGAGTAGAAAGCTCTCTTACATCTAGAGATCTCTACTGTGTAGGGGTGGGATTTAGCTGCTTGTCGGGTTTGTCGAGTGTATTTACGTCGTGTGTGCACAAGTGCTTGCAGTTCGTCAGAGCATTCACCATTAAAAAGAATAAAAAATATATACAAAGAAATGTAACTGTTCTTATAATTCTAACCGCTAGACGATACACGAGCATCGATTAAAGAAAAAACGTATACCTTTTATCTTCTTATCGATCACTCCAAGACAAATTTCCAATCCCGGAGTCAATGAATTTAGGGGTTAATTTAACGTTAGTTTCCAGTTTGCGAAAGTTAACGACGGTTTTCAGTTTATGAAAGTTGACGACAGTTTTCAGTTTATGAAAGATGACGACAGTTTCCAGTTTGCGAAAGTTGACGACAATTTCTACTTTGCAAAAGTTGACCACAGTTTTCAATTTGTGACAGTTGGTGATAGTTTTTAGCTCGAGAAAGATCTGAAGAGCCTTCGGAGACCGAGGTGAGCGGACTTCAACCAACGACAAAAATGCTTCGACAGACAACTAAGATGTGGACGTTTATGATTTGAGGGTCCTTTTACACTAAAATATCACACACACGCCGAGTACAATGTGTCGGGGTTTATTTTCTTTTGTGAGCTGTGCTATTTTATTTTTAAACTTGTAAACCAGTGTTTGCACCTTTGGTGTTCTCCAAGACAACACGACTCGAATAGAAGATGAGAAAGAAAAAAAAAGAAAGACGTCACAGACAGGTGATTATTGTCCGAGGGGGTGCGTACCTGGTATCACATGTGCATCATCGCAGGTATTTATCCGTAGTTACTTATTAAGTTAAGAATGTTTTTGTACAGCATATGAAAATAAATAAACGTGGCACACTTGTAGAAGTAATATTACCATCCGCACTCCATCGACTTGCGACCCCGTCCCTGATACGTTTGCCACAAACGGAAACAAAAAGGACCAGACGATTTGCGTGTTGACTCCTCTTGGGTCTTGCTTTCCACAAGCCGAGAAAAAAAGGACCAAAGGACGACGGATGTTAATTTTAACTCTGCTTGAGTATTAATCAGTGCGTTTTAGCTGTGTAGGTTGGTTGGTTGGTTGGTTGTTTTTGTTTTACGGCATATCAACCCTTTTCGGGTTATTTAATGCCGAATCCAAAGATTTTGAAGAAAAAAATTTTTAATAGAATATATTTGTTGTTTTCACGTCGGTTTCTATTCAACCCATAGTTGGGACCCTAACAGGTACTGCCACTCTGGGTCAGAGTGGACCTGGGAGCAATGGTAATTAAAGGGTGGCTCCACACTCCCCAAAGCCAACAAGCTGGGGCCTCACCACTGAATATAATTTAAGGTCATATCCAGGACCCTCATTGAGGGACTTTTACTCTCTGCAGGGGGGGGGCAGTCTGCGTATTCTAATGCCCACCCGACAGGGCCAGATGTGTAGAAAAATGATATTTACGCTTTAAAAGTTAGTTTTCGAACGGTATGCCGGCTTTATTCAGGTTCTTACCTTTTTATACTTGAAACTCTTGAAAGTGGTTCGAATTCGAATGATGTCTCTAATTCATTACAGTAAACTATTTAACATCAAGTTTATGTTAATCTGTGTCTATTTTTATTGCTAAACGTGCAGATTAAATGGACGCTTCTTCAGAATATCCGTTCCTGTTTTGCGATAGGAAAATTTCTCCTTCATATCGTTCTCGTAGTATCTATATAATCTTTGTCTGTTTGTCTGTCCCTTCGACTTTTTCTCAGAAACTACTTGGCTTATTTGGCTGGAATTTTGTATTATTGCTTCTATAAAAGCAGCGAACTTATTATTATGGTACCGGTCGAATGCACTGTTAATAAAGATTATAAGGGATTTATAGGGATGAATAGGAATTAGTCTTTTCTCAGAAACTACTGATCGATCTAGCAAAAATGTTGCATGGCTCTTTGCTATAAGATGCAACAAACTAAGTATCATGGTATCCGTTTGATTCATAGTGAGGGATTAGTAGGGGCTAGTCGCCATAATACCATATTTACTCTAAAAAGATTTCTTGAAAACTACTGAGCCGATTCGGTTAAAATTTCGTATCACTTTTGCTATAATAATGTGCAGCAAACTAAGTATTATAATATCCGTTCCATGCAAAAGAAGAGATTAATATGGATAAATAAGGATTAATCAACATAATACCACACTTACTCTAGAGGTTTTCTCGGAAACTACCGGAATGATACAACTTGAATTTTGTATGGACCTTTTCTATGATAAAGTGCAGCGAACTAAGTACAAAAAACACCAGGGTCCTTCAGTCTTTGACAGACTATGGATACCCACGTAGGGGTGCCTGCGCGTGAAAATTTTTCTGGCTTGAGGTGCGCAATTTCCAATCACACCTCTGCTGAATCGACATTGCTAAATACCAGTGACAATTGAAGTGTATGTTCAGGATAACTGGAAACAAATGCCGAGATAAGCAGAGAGCATATACAGCGCCTAGAATTCCCAGATGGTCACCCATCTGGTACTAACCAGACTCAACGTTGCTTAACCTGAGGAGAACCGATGTGTCAACGCGATTATGCCGTGTAAGGTGGAGTGTAGTAATTGTCAATGGCATAAATTGGATAGAATTAGATTATTTATGGGGTCGACTCTACAAGAATTTGTTTGCATTCAACTTGAAGGCTACTATGTTGTATTCAATCGGGAAGCAGGGCAGCAGAACAGTGTTCCATAGGCTGGTTGTTCTGTGAAAGACACTTTTTCATGGAATCTGCGTTTAGATTTAGGCACGGATAGAGAATGGGGAGAATCGTTTATAGTGGTTGTAGCTAGTCGAGTGGTTTTTGTGAACGTTTGGCAAGACGGAACCATAGACTGGAGTTCAATCGAGCACTTTCAATGGAAATAACGATATTCGTATATTTTACATAATAGACTATAAACGCACTGTTGTAGCGGGACTGGGAAACAATGAGATGCCGGAAAAGGTGAAGGATTGGACGATTTATACTAAAACGAGGCTGACTTCTTTTGATGCTCTAGGTCCATATGGGTGTCGTGGTCGGACCTTGCAGCTGTCCGCTGCACACCGAATAAAGATATTTGCCCGACTAAATGCTTCAGACCGGACGGTCGAACTATCGGTCATTAAATGCCCACGACGCTTTTTCAGAGAGCGAATCACTTCCAATTGAGGAATTTTGAAAATCTTGCAAACAAGGTGTCCGGATGTCAACCGGAAGAGCGTGTAACCGGAAGGAGTCCGTTTGGCCGGAACTAGTGAGCTGTAAACCTGAAAATTACGGCCATATTGTTTCTGGATAAATTGCAGATAATGTAAGGGAAACATCAGGAGGGAATCGGAGACGGAAGTGGAAGAGGATCAAACACATGTGCTGCCAGGCATTAAATATGAACCAATACTTTAATTAACTTTGTTTTAATCATTTGAATTGAATATTTCAATCAGTAATGAAAATGTCAAGTGACGTCATCAGATTACTTTTATTAAGTAATAAAAATAACTTTGGTACTTCTGAATTACACAGACGGCGCCATTTTTTTTTTTTTTTTTTGGTACGTTTCACAAAACTGTCGCTAAGTGGTGCTCTGTCCATTCAACTTGTTTATTAAAACTAAAATATACTGCTGAGCTGTCAACAGGTGTCACAAAAAATTTAAAACTATATTTTGTTAAAGTGCCAATATTACTTTAATTCAAAAAATGTTTGAAAAAATCCGAATGCTTCATTTAAAATTTTTAATTGTTTTGAAAAATTCAAATTTTACTGTAATTAAAAAAATATCTCGGGGTGGGGGTCAAACGTTAGTTTAATTCAAGAATTCTTTAATTAAAATTAAATTTTCTTACGCAGACTTTTAAATAAATGTTTTTACAATTATATATTGTTACATTTTTATGCAATAAATGTTTTGTTTTTCAAATAATTTTTTTTGTTCGGAAAAAAAATATTTATTTGCCGTGTTAAATAATTAAGTAAGAAGTAATTGGAGTTATCGCCCCCCCACAATGGCGCCGTCCATATAATGCTGAAGTGTAATAACTTTATATACTGAATACTAGCTAGTGTTATATGGATAGCAGAGTGGTTCCCAACTTTTTTTTTGTCGGCGACCCTCAAGAAATTTCCCTCAAGCTTAACACCTTCCAAAAATTTATATATATTGCGCTTAACGATAGGTTTTGCGAATTTCACTCGTGTTTTATCAAAATATAGTCGCAACTTTATTCTGTAACAAGCAGGCCACTCGGCGTTGCCCGGTTGTAAAATACGCACACATATTATATTTTAATTAATATAAAATTCTTATTTATTATAAACAGAAACACCATAGGTATTAAATGTAACGATAAATTCCTTAAAGAAATGAGGTTAAGAAAAAAAAAACGGAAAAAAAACTGAGACACGTGCATGCGAGTATTATGTTTTTTCTAAACAGTTCATTTTTGTAAGTAAAAAAAAATACTCGGACAGAGATCGAAAAGAAAACCTAAAAACAGTGAGTCAAGTATAAGCTATATATATATATATATATATATATATATATATATATATATATATATATATAAAAGTGAAAGTGTTTGTCTGTCTGTGTTTCTCCCTGTCTGTGTATATTTCCCTACACACTATCTCTGTCAATTTTCAGTCTACAGATTCGAAATTTGATATACAGGGTATTGAGCTTTAGGGTAATCTTTGTAATCGGTTTCGGCCAGAAAGTTTGCTGTTAATGGGTCAAAATTCAACGATTTGACCTTTGAGAACTCTACCAAACTCCTCCGACAATTTTGGGTTTAAACACTTGAAATTTTAGATATAGGTTCCTTGGACATGGATCTAACTTAATAACTTGATTTGAGCCGCAAACAATAATTTTTAAGGGGTCATGATAGGGGTCCAAGTTAAAAAAAATGACTGCTGCGGTCTCTACCAAATTACTCAGAAATTTTCTGGTCTAAACATTTGAAATTTTACAGAGTAATCAGAGACAGGGCAAGTTTTTTATCGGTTTGGATAAAAAATTTGATCAACCAATATTTAAATGTATGTGTGTATGTATGTTTGCATGTCTGCCTAAAACTTTCAACTAAGGCAACGGATACATACATATATATATGTGTAAAATAATTTTCTAGTTAAGCCAGTGATGAAAGATGACATGCTGTTTTTCTGTCCTTTTTATTTCTCGATCCCACTTGATTCGAGATCAACTTTTCTTTGGACTACTGCACTGTCAAAAAAAAAAAAAAAACAATTTCGATTATTTCAGCTGGTTTGAAAACTTTCAAACCAAACTATCAACACTGGATTTTATTTCGGACTTCATTCTCTCTAAAAAAAATTATTTTCGCTTTTCGGAGTACCTTGAGAGAATCTTCATGCAAGATGAAATATTATGCGCGGTTTGCCTTTTTTTTTTTTTACATATACAACATTTTTTCACTTTTTTCTTGGCAATTTATGATGATAAATTGTAGTTTCACTTAATGCCACAACTAGCAAATTCTAGCATTGCTACAAATATAATTTCTTTCTGTCTTTTGATGAGAAAAATAACAAGAATAACAGAATAAAGACTTTGTAAATTGTTTTTTTGGAGTATTCCATCGAACAATAAATTTGAATTGTAAATTTAAACATACAGTTTTAATTTTCTTTCTCTTATATATATATATATATATATATATATATATATATATATATATATATATATATATATATATATATATATATATATATTGTGTACAGAACGTTGTTAGTTGAGACAGATCATTGGTACCGTCGGTTTCAAGCCCGATAATGAGGCCCGTTTAAAGTATCCTTATTAAGCTCTCTTTAGCCAATATTCGTCTCTTTAGACGAATATTGGCTGAAGAGAGCTTAATAAGGATACCTTAAACGGGCCTTATTATCGGGCTTAAAACCGACGGTAACAATGATCTGTCTCAACTAACAACTTTCTGTACACAAAATATAAATACGCTCTTACATTTTGAATTTTCCTTTTAATTGAGCACTCTGCTGGAATTCTTTTTCCCAAAAAAAACTTATCATATATATATATATATATATATATATATATATATATATATATATATATATATATAAAGTGGCCTTGTTTCTGTGTGCGAAATTTCTCTAACAAACTCCTCTCAATATATTTTTTACAGACTTGAAACTTGATATATGGGGTATTTATACCCCAGGAATACTTTCGATTTGTTTTTAGTTTCTAAAAGTAGCTGATTAACGGTCAAAATTGAAAAAAGATAAAATAGTTGACCTTGGCGGGAGTAAATCGAATAACTCCAGCACATGAATATATACTTTTTAGTTTAAAGTTGCTTAATATTTAGCCCTTTTTTTATTTATTCATCTGGCTGTAGGTCAGACTGTGACGATGGCGGCTTCATCGCTGAATTGTTTGCTTTCGATTCCAGATGATAGCAAAAGTATAACAGTTTATAACTTTTCTTCATTTTTTTCTATTGATGACGTGCAAGAATGCAAAATATTATTACGAAAAAAAAATGTTCAAACTTTTTTTTACAAGAACATGATTTCAACCGATACTTCGGCCTTCATCAATGTAGTGAAAGTGATGCGCATGCACAGGTGAAAAGGAGAAAAGAAGGGGAAGATGAAGAAGGTATATCCAATGAGGTGCCACGTCAGTCTTGAATATGTATATATATATATATGTATATATATGCAAGTACACACATGCGCACATGCACACAGTACATATATATTGTCTAATATATATATATATATATATATATATATATATATATATATATATATACATATATATATATATACACACGGATAGAGAGATAAAAAGGAAACAAACCAGTTTTTGTTCCTTTTTATCTCTCTCTCTATTTTCTTTTTCTCTCTCTCTCTCTCTCTCTCTCTCTATATATATATATATATACACATATATATATATATATATATATATATATATATATATATATATATATAGATATATAGGGTGGGGCATAAATACTGTTACAAAATAAAAATCAGATTTTTCCCAACAAAATAATCTATATAATTATAAAACTCAAATGACCTTGTAACGGGTGTTGTAACCCAACATCCAGTTTACAACTTCCGGTTTCGCATGCGTACATAAACATAAACCAATAACAACGTAAACAAATAAACACAAATCCCTGGACCTGTTTCGTTCGAACAAACGAACGTCCTTGAAAAAGCGAATATCTTAAATTCATTGATTATGGGGAGCAAACACATAACATGATTACAAATAATAGTATAATCATCGACCTGTTTCATATATACGATGTATATATTATACTAAATAATCAACGCGACAATAAAACGTATTGTGTTACTGTGTACGTTTTCAGCGTCCCAATTTTTTTCGCGTTTAAATTATCCAAATAAACAATTGTTAATACTTTCTGCATTTTTTTACATCGTTCATTTCCGCATTACGTTTAGGTTATTTTAACGCAATTTTCTTCCTCTTTTTTTTAATTTATTCTCCATTTTTAATACACTTTTCTTAAAAACATTCATAGATTTTCTTCTACACTACCAACATAAATAAATAACCCCGAAAATATGTTTATTTTTTAATTGCGTTACAAGTGAATAATCAACGCGACAATAAAACGTATTGTTTTGTTGTGTACGTTTCAGCGTCCCAATTGTTTTTTTTTATTGTTTTTTTTTTGAAGGGGGGTAAATTAAATGATATATCAAAATTTGAATTTAACTTTTAGTATTTTGGTATATGTCCAGTGAACATTTACTTATAAGTATGGCAAACCATTTATAATTCAATGGCTGTAAGTTTTTTTTTTCAACAATAAACAGTTATAAACAGAATGAGTCATAGAAATCTATCTATATAGTTTGTTTCATTTTAATATACTTTCATAGAAATGTTTCTGTTATGTTACAAAAAACTATTTTCTTTACGTCACAAGTGTCACGCTCATACATTTATTCCATAGCTAATATAACATACTGACCCAACGGGTCACGGGTAGTCTAGTTTATTATAAAACCCAATTACAGAGAATGATTAACACATACTGAAGGAACAATGTAGAATAAGTATTATTGAAAATGCTTTTCTTAAGCGTTAACTACACTACGAAGTCTTATGCGAAAATCATCTATAGCAGCAAGCACAGAATCTAAGGGTGTTCTCTCCCAGTATTTGTACAATTTTGTTTTTAAAGCTTTAATATTTTGATATAGGGTAGTGCAGGATCCACTTTCTATGACTGACCACATAGAATAATCAAGAGCGTTAAGATTAACTGATAAGGGAGGCCATTTTTCTTTGCTGATCCAGACTTAACAGTTGTCGCGCCATTTTTGTTGGAGAGTCACAACTTCATCACCCTACACAGAATTACACTATGGAGTCAGTGCAATGTCCTCAAGTCAACAATGTCCTCAATGTAACGTTCTTTGTTAATCTTGATTTCTTAAGGGGGGGGGAACAAGTGGAGGTTTCCCTATCTCAGAAGTGACCGTTCAGTCCAGCAGTGATGCTGGTTTTTGCGTTCTCAACATCTTTCCTGTATTTTTATGTATTATGTCACGATTTCTCGCAACTGTTGAAGTGAGAATATATTTACATCCATGGAGATGATTTTATTGAGCTTGCCTCCCTAATTGACTCCCTAATAGGGATTTATAAGAGTCGACTTATGATGAGTCTCTTTGCAATTGTGAATGCAGAGAGAAGCTGTCGCTTTTGGGGCTTATATTGTGATATCTGTAGGTAAGTCTTCGTGTAATGCTTGGTGATGTTTCTTCTTCCTTTCTTTGAATATATATATATATATATATATATATATATATATATATATATATATATATATATATATATATATATATAAATTCTTTTAACTTTCTTGAAGTTTTACATTTGGATTTTACCGTCACTGGATTTTTTTTATCTTCCACCAGACTATCCATTCATGTGTAATCAACTTTTTCTTTACCATATTCCCTCTGCTTAACTTATTTTGTTTTCAAGTAAGATCTTTGACTTACTTATTGTTTCATCAAATACTTCTGCATGCAAAATCCGATCCCGCATTTTGCTAATTCCTGCCCTCTGATGAGAAGGAGAGTATTTCTTCGAAACTCCGCGGATTAAGGACTATCGATTTATCTAGTGTTTCCTTTTCAGATTAAATATGTCTTTAACTCATTTCAAAGTGTTTTTAAACATATTTTATCAACTGTTTGCTCATATATATATATATATATATATATATATATATATATATATATATATATATATATATATATATATATATATAGGGTGGGGCATAAGTCTTGTTACAAAATTTCGGAACTATTTTTTATGATAATATTGAAATAAATTACTATTTTATTGTCAGTGTAGTACGATGTTATATATGATTTCTTGTTTTTCAGAAACAAAAGGTACTAATTCTTAACACTGTCTGTTTAATTGAAAAGAAGATTTATCATAGATCACCATGAGAAGAGCCTGCGTCTACCAGAAATATTCAAGTTATGAAAAAAAATCTCAACATCAAAAGAACGTTCAGAAAATGGACGATAGATCGTCACTTGGAAACTTAGTCGATCAAAAAGCTTCTTTTGGGACACCTCATATATATATATATATATATATATATATATATATAACTACTTCATTTACTCACATAAAATTGATATACGAAAGTATAAATTGATGCGTAAACTTTAAGTATTTACTTCAAAAGTGCTCAATACGTAGGTAGAGCTAGTTAGTAATTTATAAAATATATATGGCGATTAAGCTACACTGAATATTCCGCGTTTCATCCACTCTAGGACTCTTCAGGCTTATGCGCATAAACCTGAAGAGTCCTAGAGTGGATGAAACGCGGAATATTCAGTGTAGCTTAATCGCCATATATATTTTATAGCTTACTATATATATATATATATATATATATATATATATATATATATATATATATATATATATATATATATATATATAGGGTATCCCAAAAGAAGCTTATGGTTAAAAAAAAATCATAACTTTCTTAATTTTTCATATTTTTCTTTTCTTTTTTAAATCATCTAGAATAACCCTTCCAAGGTTATCTTGAGTCGTTACACTATCGAGGAGTCGATATTTATCATAGTTTTCAGTTGAATAAGTCAATATCAGAAATTAAAAGAAAATTTCGACAATACTTCACCACAAGAAATTCCCCTACTCCCAATGCAATAAAACCAGCCACAATAAATACCCTTAAAAAAAAATAGAGAGGAGGAAATTAGGGCCATAAGCCCTGAATCATGCCTTGCAGAGAGCACAAGTGTGAAAATGAAAATAGTGGATATTTGAGCAACATCATTTTCCATAACTAAAATTAGACCTTTTGAAAAACCTACCCTAGATTAAGTTGTGTAAATAAAATTAGAATAAGTAGACTCTAATATCTTACTATATCTGAAAAATACTATTAAAAACCCGCCGAATATATGTCAAGCTATGTCACGGTAACATATATTGAGCGCGTTTTTAACAGTATTTTATCCAGGTTTTTATTTATAACACCTTTTCCCAAACTTACCGTGTTAAAGAGGGAGTCAGACGCCATCTTGAATTTTCCAATACATCGGTAAACATGGTTTTCGAGTTGAATAAACATGTTACATTGAATAAAAACACGAAAAATATATCCAGTTTGGTAGAAAAGTAACTTATCTTGCCTTTGATAACATTTATTTGTTATATATTTGTTTTTGCCAACTTTTTCGAATCTATGTGTACAGTAATACAAACCCGAATTTTTTTTCGAAAAAATAGTAAAATACGGTACCAATCCTATTGCTCACACTACCAACAATTTACAAAGCACTTTTACTTTTGTAAATTATGTACGTGACAAGTAATTCATGCGATGTCACAACTTTGCGAGAAACTGTCTGGCAATTTCGAAATGCTTCAATGACTTGCCAAGCGTCGGTTAATAGTCAATTCTGAGACATGTGAAGTCTGTAATTTACCATACCGATTGCAGCGCAATTCGCGGTCCATTGATGGATGGAGATGGCCATGTAAAACGACAAATATCATCGGTCAATGCGGTCGAACTCTTTTTGGGAAAAGCGGAAAGTGTGACGTTATTACATAGTAAAAAGACTAATGCGATGGTGGAAAGAACTGCATTATTTTCAATAAAAACCATAAAATTGTTGCCAAAAAACAAGTTCGTTTTGTTTCGTTGAATAAACTTCACTATTTTATTTTCGGGATAATAATAAAAAAAAACAAAACGCAAATATTTTGAAGATAACCTCTTCAATTTAGTCCAGGGTTATCATCTTCAATATAGCCATTTTTCTATATATAACATTAATAATAAAAATGTTCAATATTACAAAAAAGGTCAATTTGTTGGGGGGGGGGGTCGTCTTTCACATTCACCTTAATTGAATGACATCTGTAAAACTTTGAGTATTCTGAAAAAGAATTACACATGAAAAATTGTCGCTGATAAATTGTCTTGCGATGAGCAAAACAACGCGCGCATGTGCGTTGTTTGGCCTTCGGAAAGCATAACATTATTACTAGGGCTATGACAACAGCATATTCTTTTCATTTTTTTAACTCTCGAGTATATATCCAACACAGACACAATTAATCAACCGGGAACCACATCACTCTACATAAAAACATATACGATGTCAATGGATTGAGAATCAAAACAAGGAAAAGAATATGCTGTTGTCACAGCTCTAATTATTACATACAAACTATCTGTCGGTGACAATTTTACATACGATAGTCATTTACAGGATATCCGAAAACCTACTCATGTCGTCAGATCGCATGGAAAAGATAAAACCATTAACAAATTATATTTTATTTATTTTTTTTTTAATCTTAAAAAGACGCAAATATCTGGGAGATAAACTCTTCAATGTATGAAAATATAAATGAAATGCGTCGGTTTAAAACGTCAATCTACACACGCACACCACAAAACAACAATAACAACGTGAAAAAATATACATAAATGTTTATATTTACGCACACATTTTCTGTTATTTTTTGGGTTTTTTTAATTTCGCTTTTTGTTCGTAAAAATTTGGCTACAGTTATCAATTTAGCTTTTTGTGATCGTTGTTCTGAATGGTTTGGCTTCAAATATCTATTATAGTCTGGCAACCCCGATTTGGGTCAGCTGAATTTAGGAAAACTCGTCCCCGGAAAACTCGTCTCCGGAAAATTCGTACCCGGAAAACTCGTCCCCTTTTGCTAGGTAGGAAAACTGGTCCCTTATTGAATAAATATCGATTGAAAACACATTTTATGACCGTTCTTGAAGAAGATATTGTCTTTAAAAGAGAATACATATCCCATAATATTTTTTTTAATTATGTTTACATGTTTACTATTGTTTAAAAAAATTAAATTAATTTTTCTAAGTTTTCTACCTAGCTTTGAAAGTTTTTGTTCTTTCAACTTATTTTAAAGAGTTTATTTAGTTTTAAAAAAAAGTAATGTCGAGTGTTACTCCGACATAAGAGGATCACGTCTTATGTCGGAGTAACATTTTCTATTTTCGAGCAATCAAATGTTAAAACATTTAATTGCTCAAAAATAAGAAAGTAACATTTAATTGCTCAAAAATAGAAAATTAAAGAAAATATTAAGGTAGATATAGCTTAAAAACGACCCCCTTCCAAAAGAAAATAAATTTGTATATTTTTAGGTAATAATGCACATCCCATATTTTTAAAAATATTTTTACATGTTTATTGTTTAAAAAAAATTAAATTGAGTTTTCTAAGTTTTCGTTTTCTACCTAGCTTTGTAAGTTTTTGGTGTTTAAACTTATTTTAAAGAGTTTATTTAATTAAAAAGAAATAACAAGTAATGTCAGACGCGACATTACTTAGTAAATAATTATTAACAAAAAATGTCCGAAAATAAAAGAAAATATTGAGGTAGATATAGCCTCCCCCACCTCCAAAAGAAAATAAATTTGTATATTTTTAAGTACTGCACAAGTGCCCCCGAAATGACGTTTAAACGATAACCTCCTCTAAGAATGGCTTTCGAAATAATAACGTTACTATTTCAGCGCGGTACCAAAATTACATAAGACCGTGTTTTCTTTTTTGTTTTGTAATAACACAATAATTATTTAAACTGAATTAATTCTTCTAAATAAAATAATTGCTTTCTTTGATAATACGTGTTTTCTTTCTTTATTTTTGTTTCGTAATGACACAAAAAGTGTTAAAACTAGAGTATTATTTTTAATAAATATTTGGTTTCGTTTTTCGTATCTTGACTCCGTGATCAAGTTTATTTTTTAAGCAAGAGTTTAAAATGATTTTTAAAAATATTATGGGGGTGCATAGTCTCTTTTAAAAACAATATCTCCTTCAGGAACGTGTTTTCAATCGATATTTATTCAATAAGAGACCAGTTTTCCTACCTAGTAAAAAGGTGGGAGTTTTTTGGGTACAAGTGTTCCGGGTACGAGTTTTCCGGGTTCGGGTTTTCCGGAGACGAGTTTTCCCGGGACGAGTTTTCCGGGCACTGGGTCAGCTATATATATATATATATATATATATATATATATATATATATATATATATATATATATATATGTAATTTTTTTAGATATGTCTCGGAAGTAGAGTGAAAAGCACATCTTATTTTTCTTTTATTAATATTATTTTTTTTCCTTTTCCTTGTACACATTTTTGTGAATTATTCCATGGATTTCTGCCTTTGGATAATTATGGACCATCTTCTTCCAATTACGGGATTTCCTTGGATTTTACTTGTACAAATGGCAATTCTTTTAACTTTCTTGAAGTTTTACATTTGGATTTTACCGTCACTGGATTTTTTTATCTTCCACCAGACTATCCATTCATGTGTAATCACCTTTTTCTTACCATATTCCCTCTGCTAAACTTATTTTGTTTTCAAGTAAGATCTTTGACTTACTTGTTGTTTCATCAAATACTTCTGCATGCAAAATCCGATCCCGCATTTTGCTAATTCCTACCCTCTGATGAGAAGGAGAGTATTTCTTCGAAACTCCGCGGATTAAGGACTATCGATTTATCTAGCGTTTCCTTTTCAGATTAAATATGTCTTTAACTCATTTCAAAGTGTTTTTAAACATATTTTATTAACTGTTTGCTCTCTCTCTCTCTCTCTCTCTCTCTCTCTCTATATATATATATATATATATATATATATATATATATATATATATATATATATATATATACACACTTCAGAATAAAATTATCTAACAATCAACTGGTATGGAAACCTATGATTATAAGTTTTACAAAATATTCTGTAAGTAATATTCTATAAGTATTATCCCACCTAAATAAAAATTGCTCGATATACAAGATAGAGCAAATAAATAAAATCTTAGTCATTTAATGAATTTAAAAATTTATGAAGTGAAATGTTTGAATTTCAAATCAAAAGATTTTTATTATTCTATGTAAGACAAAGAATACATTTGAAATATTTTAACTCCTTATCCTATAGGATTTCGATGTCTACCATCTCTTCAGAGGAGAAAATATTAGCAAATAGTTATAATGGTTTACACCTTATTTGCTAAAGTAAGTGAGAAATGGAAAATCACAATAGGATAAGGAGTTATAATTAATTCAGTTTAATTAATTCTTGTGTTATTACAAAAAAAAAGAAAACACGGTCTTATGTAATTTTCAAATGTATTCTTTGTCTTACATAGAATAATAAAAATCTATTGATTTGAAATTTAAAAATTTCACGTCATAAATTTTTAAATTTATTGAATGACTAAAATTTGATTTATATATATATATATGTATGTATTTATATGTATATATTTATTCCATATATATATATATATATATATATATATATATATATATATATATATATATATATATATATATATGGAATAAATGACAAAAAACTATATTCCAAAATTCATGATGTTGGCCATCTTATAATTTATTCCTTTAATTCAGTTGACTTTTACAATTTTTGACAGTATCTGTTTCGTAGCGCAAAATCAATCACTTAATATCATACCAATCAGTGAATCTATTATGCCCTTAACTCATCAGAAGAAATAGCAACAATCAATCCGTAAAAAGGAATTGAAGTGTGATTTGACATGATTAAAATCTGAAAATTGGAAGAGAAGCTGCAAATACTTTTAATGTGTTTCCATTCGCCACTTTGAAAAAATCAAAATAATGCTCCTTATCTTGAGTTGAGCATATTGGGAAGTGATACACGATATACCATTGGCGTATTAAGCGATGGTCTTTGTGTAAACAGATCAAGCTTAGGTATGTGGACGCTGTCAAAACATCGTTAATTCAATGCCCGCACAGCAGCTGCTTATTGGCGTTATGGTTCAAAGCCTTGACTGTCGTACGGGCGGTCGTGTTTCGATCCTGGCTTGAGGTAATTTCCTATCAAGCCGCACTGATGAGCTGTGATACAGCGAAACAGTACTGTATGTGGATGACTATATATATATATATATATATATATATATATATATATATATATATATATATAGTGTCCAAAAGTCACTGATGGTTGAAAATTTTTGTCACTTTACCATTAATGATTATTATTTATTTCTCTATTTCAGATAATTTACAGATAATATTTTGAAAATGAATTATGGAAAAGTGTAGCATTGAACAACGTACGCAGGTTGTGAAATTGTTTTACCAAAGTCAAGGGACAAGTCAGTGACTCTTTGGACACTCATGTCAGCTAAAATATGTTTTAGAATAACATTCGGATATTTATTTAAATTTGATAGTTACCAGGAATGCAACTTTCCAAAACTGGGGGGGGGGAAGTACACGGGAATAAAAAGTTGCGGGAAATAAAACCCAAGGCTTTGTTGTTCTTGGGAAGAATGTCCATTGCAGCTTTTCTGTCAAGACAAGATCAACGATGGACCAGATATGTTCCCGATTGGCCAGATTTTGAAACTCCCAAATAAGTGTTATTAGTCCTTTGTGTTGTAAAAGTATTTATGTATATTCTTGTCCGTCATGAAGCGTATTTCAATGTACATGGGGAAGAAGAAATGAACTAAATTAGACGATCACAAGGCTAGATGGCCAGATACACAGATACACGTATATACACACGTATATACACTCGCATACCATCATACACCAGACAATGAAAGAAACTCATAAATATATACACTACTCACACCACCATATTATATAGACACTCACAACACAACAATATCTATATTATACTAACAGGCTTTGCCCCGGCGTAAAATACGCTTAAATATGATATTTTAATTTGTCCAGATTTCGTATATATTATACATGATTTCAAAGTTAAAAAAAAAGAGTATTTAGGTTCCATCAGCTAGAATCGAAGCCGAAACTGTAACATTCAAAGCTGGTGACGTTACCAACGAAACACGCATATAAACTGATTAAAAAATAAAAATAAATTACGATGCATGTACAAAATGTATAACGTTTTTTTCAATTTTGACCTCACATTTGACCCATTAAAACAATTTTAACCGGCTAAATACCCATTAAGACAATTTTAACCGGCTAAATACCCATTAAAAACAATTTTAACCGGCTAAATATCCATTAAAAACAATTTTAACCGGCTAAATACCCATAAAAGAACGGCCCGTAAAAAAATCCAATCATTTGAGTCTGCTTCCGCCGCTCTGCGACTTTTAGTTTCGGAAGAGATAGAGTTTGAAAATATGGAGACAGACAGACAAACAAAATATAGTTATTTATATATTAGATTCTTTTAGTCAATCTGTCTGTCTGTCTGACTGTCTGTCTATGACTCTGTCAGTCCACTCGTTCCACTTTTTATCGGAAACCACTGAACCGATCTGGCTAAAATTACGTAAGAACCTTTTTTATGATAGCGTGTAGCGACATGTGTACTATGATATCCGTTCCGTGCACATAGTAGGAATGATAGAGATTAATAGGTGTTATTCACCAGAATACCACATTTACTCTAGAAGTTTTCTCGGAAACTACTGCGCTGATTTGACTGAAAATTTGCATTAACCTTTGTTATGATAAAGTTTAGTGAACTACGAACTAAGTATTGTGGTAGCGTTCGATGAACATATAAGGAGCAATAGGAATTAAGAGGAATTAGTTACCATAATACCACATTTACTCTATTAATTTTCTCGGAAACTATAAAACTTATTTGACTGAAATTTTGTATGAGCCCTTTTCAAGATAAAGTGCAGCGCATTAAGTATTATGGTATCCATTCACTGTAGAATTGGGTATTAATACGGACTAGCAGGACCTGTGGAAATTCGACAGGGGACTCATTCATATGTAATATATTGAGGTTGGCATTCTGTAGATGTTCAGTGTAAATGGTGACGCTCTGATATTATTGTAGCTTTTTTGTTAAAACTGCAAAAGTATTTATCTAAACTAGTACGAACGCCCGGCAAAGTAGGGCTCGTAAAATACGCTTAAATATGATATTTTAATTCTTGCAGATTTTGTATATATTATTATAGAGTTCTATCGATTTTTATATGTTATACAGTTGTGATTTTAAAAATAAAATGAATATATCTATATGACTTGGGTGCATCAGCTTGAATCGAAACCGAAATAAAAACACTTATGAAATATATATATATATATATATATATATATATATATATATATATATATATATATATATATATATATATATATATATATATATATATATATATATATTCTTGGCTTTTTTACCCTTCACAGGACTATCCATTCATGTGAAATCTTTTTATCATTTTTTCTTTTACCTCCAATTCCCCTTACCTCACCCTTTTTTTTTAACCAAGTAAGATCTGTGACTTACTAGTGGTTTCATTAAATACTTTTACATGCAAAATCCGATCCCGCATTTTGCTAATTCCTGCCCTCTGATGAGAAGGAGAGTATTTCTTCGAAACTCTGCGGATTAAGGACTATCCACTAATCTTGTGCTTTAGGCACCGCCAAAACTGGGGGGGGGGGGCAGGTCAGTACTTTTTGACGGACCGTCTTTTTAAAAATCTACCAAAAATCAGGTAATTATCCGATCAATACGAAATTTTCAGCGATTATTAGGAGAAGAATGAACTTTATAACAGTGTACTTATTTTTCATAAACGATATTTATATATATATATATATATATATATATTTGCTTGCAAAACCCCCCTTGTTTTGAAGTGGGAACAAATATGCTTAAAATAATCATCTGAAACTGAACAAAACATATTGTGTTGTTGTAAGGGACAGAATTATAGATTAAAAAAAAAAAAAAAATTGTTTGCATACCTCATTTTGACGTCTGAATATCAGAACTTCGATTGTGTTTAATTATCCCGCTTTTGAGTTTTGAAGTGTGAAATTCGGTGAATATGTTAAGTAAAATAATTAATTTAAGTTAAGCAAAACAAAAAAAATTTTTTTTAATATTTATACGAAAAAAGCTATTTTAAAATTTTTGATAAATAAATTAACAATTTTTTTTTAGCGAGCCGAATGATGCATGACCATTATTAAACAGGACATGCTTTGAATAATCCATACCAAAAAAAAAAATTCGATAAATATTGTGCCCTTTGTGTTAAAAATAGCATCATTTTTTTCGATCCCGTTTGAAAACGTTTGCCGCCTTTCGACTACGGTGGACCAAACGCGCTGAAATATTTTTTTTTTTATTCTGCTTTAAATTGCCCCCCCCCCATTTTGGGGAGCCTGGCACATACACATTAAAAACCAAACGCATACAAATGGTCACCCATCTGGTACTGGCCAGCCTCAGCTTAATAATACATTGAAATTTTCGTCACTGAAAAATAAGTTTTTTTTGGCCTGTTTAGTCTTCCATAGTTTGCTTTTTATCAAACGAAAAGGTAAACAGAGTCGCTCTGAACTCTACGTCAACGCGAAATATCTGGTTACCTATATGAATAAGTGGAATTATTTGAAATTCAGGTACTTATATTATAATATTTTTGCATATTCTCTTAGAAAATCATCCTAAATCTTAGTTAGACAATAAATAAATTTATTAATTATTTCAAAAACCCTTCTTTTTTTTTAAATATTTAAGTACGTTTTTTGTGCAAGACAAAAAATGTCAATTGTTAACTTTTTGGGAAAATTTAACATTTAAAATTGAATTAAAAATAGTAGAAAAAGTTTTACATTATTCTGTTTTCTATATGATAAAATTCAGGGTTTTATCTTTCTGGAAAAAAAAAGTTACTCAGAAATAATGGATTTTAATAAATGTAATTTCGTTTTAAAAAACAACAACAACTTGATTTTGCGGTCATTTTTGGCGGTGCCTATTGTGCTTCCTTTTTAAAATTACATATGTTTTTAATTCTTTTTCAAGATGTTTTTAACATGTTTTATTAATCATTTATTCATATATATATATATATGTGTGTGTGTGTGTGTGTGTGTGTGTGTGTGCGTGTATATATATGTGTATGTGTATATATATATATGTGTGTGTATATATATATATATATTTATATAACTTGAGTTCCTTCAGCCAGAATCGAAACCGAAACTAAAACTTGTTGATGAAATTATTCATATAAAAATAAATGATTAAAGTTCAATCAGCTATAGTCGAAACCGAAACCAAAACTTATGAAGTATTCTTGGTAAGATTATTTATGACAAGAAATAGAAGAACATGACAATTAAATGACCCGGATGTAAGCGTGGCGCAATAAAGAACACACGCGCTATCGTATTAATATATAGATTAGTTATAATCAGCATTTGATGCAAAAATGAGCAGAAATTTAAGCTTGTGGCAACATCAGTTTTGAATAAAGCACCAATTTGTATTCAACGGGCTATAACTTTTAGCCCATTTTTAAGGCGCTAAAATGTTTAGTAGGTAAATTAATACAATCAGCATAAATTAAGGGAAACGATAATGATCCCCAAAGGAAATTAGACTTTTAAGGAAGTTGTGTTACAAAACCACCGAACAATAAAGTCTCTTTACACTTATATAAAAGTTTATCCTGAAGTTATGCCATCGGGTTTCAAATAGACTTTATATAATGAGGTCACGGCTGTTATTTAGTGAAGAAAGAAAGGAAGGAAATAAAGGGACGGTACAGATGCGTGTTAGAGGGCATGGGATACGGGCTGCGTATAGTTAGCTCACTGCATTTAAATATATTGGAGATGACGGGGGGGGGGGCTGTCAGCTATTGGTGTTTTTGCGGTTCGATCTTGAAGAGGAGAAAGAAGAAAACGAGTTGGACGGCTTTCTCACTGTTGTCTTACAAAAAAAAAAAATGTTTTATATATTTTTCATAATTTTATATCTTTTGTTTTTTGCGACCGGCGTCTGCGATTTTTCCCGCCTTTTGTTCTTTTAGAGTGTTGGTGTTGGGTTAGTGGTAGGTTGTGTCCGAGGGTATGGGGAAGAAGAAGAAGAAGAAGAAGAAGAAGAAGAAGAAGAAGAAGAAGAAGAAGAAAGAGGAGCGAATCGTTTCAATAGAGACCCACGTCTCCGTACCTTTGTCCCAACCCCGTCCGTGTCGCTGTCAGCCGTTGCTAACCAATGGGTCATAGCGTAGAATTCCTTATTCTCTAACGCGGAATAAGTGTGGGTTGGGGTTAGAGGGTTTGCTATAAAGCCCCCCCCCCCCCCCGACAAACAGCGAATCATAATAAAATAAAAAAATTAAAACACAAGCAGAAAATAATGAAAGATAAAAAATACGATACTCCGGCGAATAGATTACAAAATATGTATGCACGCAAATACAAACAACGAGTGAATAAAGTATATAACGTGTATATTCACACACTATCGAAACAAAACCAAAGCGATATATATATATATATATATATATATATATATATATATATATATATATATATATATATATATATATATATATATATATATATATATATAATGATTAGTTTTTTTGGAAAAAGAATTCCAGCAGAGTGCTCAATTAAAAGGAAAATCCAAATTTTAAGAGCGTACTTATATTTTGTGTACAGAAAGTTGTTAGTTGAGACAGGTCATTGGTACCGTCGGTTTCAAGCCCGATAATAAGGCCCGTTTAAGGTATCCTTATCGAGCTCTCTTCAGCCAATATTCGTCTCTACGTCGAGACGAATATTGGCTGAAGAGAGCTCGATAAGGATACCTTAAACGGGCCTTATTATCGGGCTTGAAACCGACGGTACCAATGACCTGTCTCAACTAACAACTTTCTGTACACAAAATATATATATATATATATATATATATATATATATATATATATAGAGAGAGAGAGAGAGAGATGTTTTTATTTGTTTTTGTTAGCGATACTTTCTTGAATGAATTCAAGTATTTATACGAAAGTGCATTTTTACCTAAATGCTTGTTTGGAATAATTTTCCCATTGACCAATCTGGTACCCCCTTAATGTGGAGTGGCATATATATTATTTTTAAAATATAATTATCCACTGACACGTGTTTCATCGTCCACGACTCATCCGAGTGGCTGAATCTAGCGTGATTCGAAATCGGCAACTCGTGATGAGAAGCCTCTACCACGCGGCTAACCTCGCAAGGCTACTAATTTTTAAAATATAATTATCCACTGACACGTGTTTCGTTGTCTACGACTCATCAATCAGAGTGGCTGAATCTAGCGAGAATCGAAATCAGGACCACATGGACAGAAGCGTAAACCTTTACTGTTAGCTGTTCATCGGGTCCCGATTTCAATTTCAATAGATTCAGCCACTCATGTCAGTGGATAATTATATTTTAAAAATAATACATATGCCGCTCCCCATTTGGAGGTACCAAATTGGTCAAAGGGAAAATTATTCCCAACTCGCATTTAGGTAATATGCCCTTTCGTATAATTCATTTCAAAATAAGTATCGCAAAAAACAAACAAATAATATATATATGTGCGTGTGTGTGTGTGTGTGTGTGTATATATAACTACTTCATTTACTCACATAAAATTAATATGCGAATGTATAAATTTATGCGTAAACTAAGTATTTACTTCAAAAGTGCTCAATAACTAGGTAGAGCTAGTTAGTAAGTTATAATATATATATGGCGATTAAGCTACACTGAATATGAATAATTTTGCGCTATGAAACAGGCGCTGTAAAGAATTGTACATGTAAATTACTTAAATGAATAAACAGTAAGATGGCCAACGTTTTCAATCTTAGAATATATACTTTTGTCATTTATTTGTATACTATTCTGGGTGCCCGGCGTTGCTCGGGTGTTTTGAAGTGTATGTTGAGAAAAATAATGGAAGAAGGCAGGCAGACTCGAACCCGTGCCGCGAAGAAGGAAAAGAACGTGAAAAAAAAGAAAAGCGTGACGGTTTTGCCGTTTCGGTCATCGCCAAAGCGGCAATGGCGAACGTTTAAATTAAGGCTAGTCAATCAAAAAGAGGGGATGGCTTTCGAAAATATCGGCGAAAAAAAAAAAAACGACCCTTCCTTGTATAAAAGTGCCCAGTTGAGGGTGAAGGAATTAATGTTCATAGGCAATTTTTCGTTATTTCTCGTCCGAGATGTCGAGCTTTACTATGATACCGATCTTGTGAAAATCCGTCGCCTCTGTCGAAAGTTTCAGGCAGACATAAATACATACATACATTAAACAGACTAGTGAAATTTATATTATAGATGTTCTGTAGTTACATCAAACTTCATAAATTAAAGGATTGCCATAAATGAAAGGTGAAATATAATTAAATAAACATCTTTACACACACACGCACGCGCGCACGCACACACACACGCACACACACACGCACACACAAACACACTCACACACGTGTGTGTTTTTGTGGAAAATTTATTTACCTGTAGTGTGTGTTCCTCGTCCATGATCTCTTCGCCCTTTCCTTATAACCATTTCTATCAATTTCTTTCTCTCTTTTTCATCCTCTCTCTCTTTCGTTCTTTTTTTACTGTCTTATTATCTTTGTCTTTTTTTCTCGCAATCCCCAGTAATCATATTTGTGTGTGTTCATATTTCCTAAGAAGTTCGTTCAAATCAAAGACGTTTTTACTTTCTTTGTTTTTGTTTTTTTTTGTTTTGTTTTTTTTATTGTTGCGGTGGGGCTTGAGGAGGCTGATTGTGAAAAACAAGATGGCCGACTCTCTCTTTCTTTCTTCATTCGCCATGAAAATCGAACCACAAGAACACCAATGGCGGCCGATTGGACGCGCCCGATATTTTGAAATATCGAAAATGAAGGTTAAGGAAAGAGGGGGACATTGCTTTCGTTCATGCTCCCTATAACATGTAACCGTACCCCCTCCCCTGTTTTTTTTTTTTTTTTTTTTTTTTTACTCTACTAAACAACCGCCATGACCTGTTTGGAACGGACGTAAAGGGCTCCACTGGGTCTGGTTCATACGAACGATTCTTTTTTGCTTATTTGGTTCTACCTAGGAAGAATTCATCCGACGTCATCGATTTTTTTTTTTTTTTTGTCGTTGTTCCGGATCGAGTTGTGGGGAGTGCGGATTAAGGGACGGGAGGGTCGGAAATAAAAGACCGAGCGAGAGAAAAGAAAAGAGGGATTGTATGGAATGACAGGAGATGGGTTAAGGGATGTGCTGTGTGTGGGGAAGGGTGAGCGTTAGAAAATAGTTGGAGGGTGACGGTGGAATCCCACTCCCTCACCCGCCCCCAACCGGACAGGAGCGAATGGGAGAGGGGTATTTCGTAAGCTTGGAGTCGCCACTCCGACAGAAGGCCGGCGACATCACGTGATTAATTCAGTGATTCACTGGGATTCGATCTGTCTAACAGTCTCCCTGAAAATTCAGTTCTTTTAAATTATTCTCTCTATTATTCTTTCTATAGATCTCCCCCTTCTCTCTCTCTCTCTCTCTCTCTCTCTCTATATATATATATATATATATATATATATATATATATATATATATATATATATATATATATCACTCTATCTCTGTATATTTCTTTCTCTCTCTCTTTCTTTCTTTGTTCCCCTCCCTTTATCTTTCTCTTTTTCTCCATGTATCTTTCTCCCCTCTCTCGACCACTCCCTTTGTCCCTTTTCTCTTACCCTCTCCCTATCTGTCTCTCTATCTCGCTATCTATCTTTCTATCTATTTATCTTTATGTCTCCCTTGAATGTATATTTATTCATTTGTACTTTTCCTCTTCTCCACGTCTTCTCTATTTCTCTCTCTCTCTCTCTCTCTTTCTCTCTTTCTTTCTCTCTCTCTTCATCCGCTCTCTCTTTCTTTCTCTCCCCTTCTCTCTCCCTCTCTCTCTTTATCTATCTGTCTATCTATTTATCTTCTTATATCCCCTCTTAATTTAATCTTTTGTACTTTTCCTCTTCTTACTCATCTACTCTTATTCTCTATCTATCTATCTATCTATCTATCTATCTCTATATATATATATATATATATATATGATACTTCAAGTATATATTAAGTTGAGTTTACGATATATTGCAAGTAAGAATTGTTAAATATTATTACCAGGAACAAAGACATTGAAAATAAATTAAATCTACTCTTACTTGTAAGGTATTTATTATCTAAGTTATCATCTACAGAAATCATACATTTATATAAAATACAGTTTTTTTTATTATTCATTGAATGAGTCTCATTGCAGTTTCTATTTTCATCGATTGAGCTCTCGGGCGTTGCCATTGTATTCCGTAAGCGATCACGAAAATCTACAATTTCTTGGTTCTGTAGCTTCTTTATGATTATATCTCTTCGCAGTGGCATTGCTTGCAAAACATAGTTGTCACTAAAGTAAGGAATATTTCTAGAAATTTTATAACCGTCTCCATAGACTTTTCTGCATCATCCCATGATATTGCTTCATCAGAGTGTTCTTGATTATTTTCATTAGGGTCAAGAGAATGGTAGCTGTCGCTATTTTCATCACCATTACTGCCTTCAGGATATTGATCAGTAGTTTCCTCATCTTGTTGCACCCACATTTCAGCATCATTTGCATTAAGTGATTTAAGAACAGCGTGGTTGGTCGGTAACTGTTTGGTTTCAAGAATTTTTTCTAGACCAGATGTATTCTCTGATTCTTTCAGTTCAGAAGCCTTTGGCGCTGGGAATAATTTACCCCATGATTTTGTTAATGTGCTTGCTCGAACTTGATTCCATGCACTTGCGAGAGAAAATATGGCATCTTTGCTAGTAAAATGGCGCTGAAAATCGCTTATACTCACGGTACTATTTATCATATTCATCATGAAATCATTTGTGTAGAAACATTTTAAGTTCCAAATAATCCCTTGGTCCGTAGGTTGGATGAGAGAAGTCACATTAGGTGGTAAGTGGCACACAAAAATATTCCCGCAAGATGATACTAGTTCTGACGCAGGAACATGTGCTCTACAATTGTCCAACAGAAGCAAGTACTTTGAATCAGGTTTACCTAATTCAAGAAAACGTCTCTGGACAACTGGCACAAATTCTTACAAAAAACATTTTTTAAACAACTGTTGATTCATCCATCCATTTCGTGAAGAATAATAAGATACTGGCAAAGACGAAACCCCTTTCAATGCTCGGGGACACTTTGATTTTCCGATGACAAAAAGCCTAAGTTTATGAGTTCCAGAAGCATTAGCGCATACCATCACTGTTAGTCTTTCTTTATTTAATTTGAATCCTTTTATTTTCTGCTCCTCGAATCCGGCTAATGTTTTTGTAGGTAAGCACTTCCAATTTACGCCACTTTCATCAGTGTTGTAAACATCCTCTGGTGTTAAACCATAATCGGCAATTATCGTCTTGAATTTGTCACAATAATTTGATGCTGCGCGTGTATCAGCAGACTGTTGTTCGCCTTACATTGTTAATTATCTTATACCATGTCTACTCTTAAAGCTCCTAAGCCAGCCTTCACTGAATTCCATATCTTCTGCGACATATAACTCTTCCTTAAGAGATTTTGCTTTAGCAATTAACATGGGCCCAGATATTGCTACACCTTCATTCCGTTTTGCTACAAACCACTCATGCAATATTCGATCGAATTCAACTTGCTTTGGTCTGCGAAGAGTCCTTCTTTTAACATGTCTTTTATTTGGAGTGAAAGGAGCAGCCTTCAATATTTCCTCCTTTTTCTTTTTGATGTAAAACAGTGTAGTTCTTCCAATCTTATAATCTCTCAATATAACGCTATTTTCAACTCCAGCATCTAATTTTTCTATAATTTGACGTTTTTCGAGTAAAGTCAGTGTCACTTGTTTTCTTTGCAAGCCATTGTGATGGTTATTTTACACTATTTCAAATATAGCAATCTGAAAAAAAAAATGTACAGTTAGTGTAAATTAATTATCAATAGCTAATCTACATTAATTACATAGTACCAATATTAACATTTCTGCGCAATATTTCACTAAACCATGTAAGCAGTTTTACTGCAACTCCACATCAAATATGCTAATACAATTTCAATGACGAGACAGTTCAAGTTTAGAGAAATATTTAGAAGTCCAAATAAGAGGAAGTCCAAATGAGAGGAAGTCCAACTTTAGAGGAAGTTTTACTGCATATATATATATATATATACACTGCGTGTCAAATTATTAACGAGATAACATTTTTTTTACCAGTTTCAAAAACTTACCGGTAGTTTCGTATCAAAAGCTTCAGAAACGTTGGCAATGCTGAGCTGCGCTTACTGTGAAATTTTCGTACTGTTCCGCGCAATGTAAACAACTTGCCATTGTAATTGCTGAATTATTTGAGGTGTGTCAAATTATTAACAAGGCAGTTTGTTTTGTCAATAAAATGGGTCGTAAAGGTGGTTTGAGTAGTCCTGAAAAGAGTACTATTACAGAACAGCTAGCAAAAGTTTAAACTACCCTCGAAACATCGAAAATGATAGGAAGGTACCATCAAACTTTAAAGAACTTTGTCAATGACCCTACAGAGGTACGTAAGAGAGCTGATAAAGGTAAATCTAGGGTTGTTTCACGCCGTTCTCTACTCCAAATTAAACGTGAAGTTGTTAAGAACACTGGGCAGACAAGTCGAAAACTCTTTAACCAAGCTGGATTGAAGAATGTCTCAAGAAGTACTCGATGTCGCCTTCTGAAAGAAGTGGCAAAGTCTGTTAAATTAAATAATTTTATTGTTTCCTTTGACCGGTGTAACGTAAACTATTCCCCTGTAAAAGTTCTTCTTTTTTTTATCTATAAGAGGAAAATGATTATTTTCGATATCAGACTTTTTTTCGATTTCCGATATTGGATGAATTTCTGTGCAAAACATATCTAAGAACACTGCCAAAAATATGAATTATTGTATGAAATTTACAAAAGACACACACACACACACACACACACACACATAATGACACACACACACAACTTTATATACATATATACATATATACATATATGTATATATAATACACACACATATATATTTATTTATTTATTTATTTATATGGATACTTTTATTGATAGTGCATACATGAAAATCTTACCCCCTTATAAGTAATCTCCTCCGGCTGCAATGCCCTTTTCCCACCGTTACAACAACTTCTGGAAAGCCCCGTGGAAATGAGCATGGCAATGACCCTCGCCAAAGTCTCTTATATTTCCTCGGGTGTCTCATAACGACAACCTCTAAGGTTTTCCTTGAGCTTAGCGAATAACCAAAAGTCACAGGGAGCAAAAGTTGGACTGTGGAATCTTAATTGATCAGCTCGGCTCCACCCCCCCTGCTATTACGACGTCTTTCTGTGGACACCCTTGGGATAAACTTAATACAAATCTTACTCATCTTCAGTTCCTAGAAAATAATTGTGTGGACAGTTCTCACACTGACATCAAACTGTCAGTTTGATGTCTCTATAGATATACGACAGTCCTTATTCGTGAAATTCTTTATTTGGCCAATCAACTCTGGTATTCTGACTTCCTTACATCAAACTGGGCATTTATTGTCTCTATAGACACACGGCGGTCTTTATTCATTAAATTCTTTATTTGGTCAATCAACTCTGGTATTCTGACTTCCTTACTCCGCCCACCCATCTCATATTTCCTCAGAATTTTACTGCCTTCCTTGAATCTCGTATGCCACTCAAAAACCGATACTTGATTCATGCAAGATGGTCCAACAGCAGTCTGAAGAATTCCATACGTTTCTTTGGACTTTATTTCCAAGTTTAAAACAGAATTTTATTGAATATTGTTCTTCTAAAATATCCTTACGCACAGATTGTATTTTTGAAATCCACCAGCTTTGGCAATCTTGCTTTAGTAGCGTGTATTTAAATTCCTGCTGTAATTGCACATTTTAACCTGAAATCAGAAAAATTGGTCAGTCATTTAATATGTATAGCAATAACATACTGGTCTGCAACAAAAAAGGAACACCGGTTTTCAGCAAACGGAAATGGAATCATGTCGCCTTTTCTTGGACGACAATTTTATCGTTTCACGCTGTATTTTTTCCATACACCTATATACTTTCTCTCTTCCACCCCTCTCTTTCTCTCTCTCTCTCTCTCTCTCACACACACACACACTATATATATATATATATATATATATATGAAATATTTCGTTTAAAAGAAATTGTAGAGCCCCTGTAAGGATTGTGAAGAAAAAAACACATATCCGTGGCACCCAAAATATATCGTAGAGTACTTTTATAGATTGTAAAGGAAGAGCACAAACTATGGCATCCCAAATTACAGGATGGAACGATAAAATTGTCACATTGTACAACTCACGCTCTCTACCGATCCAAGTTATGACAACAGGACCATTGCCAGCACCCTCAGAATGTATCGCTTGATTGCCACGAATAACAAGAACGTGTCCAGGGTAGTGACAATAAAGTTTCCGAAACACGCTTATGGGCTTTTGTCTCGTTCCTAGTGAGGACCGCCTCACATTTTCGAAGTCAGCTTGAAACACCCAAATGTACTTTTTTTTTTTTTTGCACAGTGATCACCACTTATCAAGGCCCGGAAGCCACTCAGAGATAAGGGTTATTGCAAGTACATTACGTTAGTGTGGAGATTTGATGAAGTGTTTACTTAAGCGGGCTGTTCATTAGGAATTTGTTAACGTTGGACTTGAAGACATCCAAGTTGTAGTCCGGTGGGAAACAGGCAGACGGAACAGAGTTCCACAGGCGTGCAGTTCTAAGAAAGAATTTGGATTTGCTGAAGAGTGTGGTGATCCCCTGATACAATCAGGTGGCTGCTGGCAGACCCTGTGTGTGGCAGCAGGACTCGGCGCCGGTCCACAAGTCAAAAGAGAACCAGTCTTGGATTCAGTAGGAGAGGTACGACTTTGTACTCTTCTCTCACTGCCCCCCCCTCTTCTGCCGATCTTAACCCACTGGACTACTTCATTTGGTCATATGTTGAGAACTGAATAGGACACAACCAAGGACAGCCTGCAGAGTATTTGCCGTGCTCCCGCCGGCACGTGTGGAAAAAGCATGCTCCCAGTTCTGGACCCGTGGTGATTGAGGCTGAAGGCGGTTACATTAAATAGATGTCAACTCTACTACATAATCAATTATCTGAATAGATTTTTTTTTTCAATAAAAGTTTAAAAATTAATCTGTAGTGTTGTTTTCTTTAGGGCGACAATCTTATCGTTCCATCCTGTACAGCTGGGCTTAAATATCACCTCGTTTCAACTTTATGCTATTAGAAAACAACTGAGCCACTTTTTATACCACCGTGTATAAGTAAGAGTTAGACATAGAAATGAAGAAAGAAAGAAACATCGAAAAAGTATTAACAGAGAAAATCGTCACATTTAAAGTAAAAAAAGAAAAAGAAAACTAAAAGAGAAGTACATTGAAAAAGAAAGAAACAGTGAAAGAAACAAAAAAATGCGAAACTGTGGAAGGAAGGGACGATTAAATTCTGTACAATAGAATGTAGAGATGAAAAGAAGAAAAAAAGCAAGAAGAAAAATGAAAGAAAGGAAAAATAAAAGAAGGAAAGAAATAAAACAATGGAAGACATAAAAGATGGAAAGAGTCAAAGATAATGAACAGGGAAATATGTGTTTAGAACGCGAGAAAAAAAAAGACGGATGAAAAAAAAGAAAGAAAAGAGGTATTAATAAAATTTTTAAAAAAGGATAAAAAATTAAGTAAGGGGGGGGAGAAAAATGTAAAGAAAACTAAAAAAACAAAAACGAAAATAAAAAAAAACGATAGATTGTAAGGATAAAAGCCAAAACAAAAATATAACAACGAAAATTAAAACTAAAATAAAAAAGGAAACAGAAAAGCGGATGAAGGAAGAATGAAAAATAGAACAATATGAATGGAAAAAAATAGATTAAAAATTGAATAAGAAAAAAATAGTAAACAAAACTGAAAGTAGAAAAACGAAAATAAAAAAAAACGATGTATGTAACGGTAAACAGCCAAAACAAAGATATAAATACGCAAATTAAAAGACTAAAATAAAAAAGAAGGAAAAAAACGGACGAAGAAAGAAAGAAAATAGGACAAAATAAATAGAAAAATCGATTAAAAATTAAATGAGGAAAATAAGAAAAGCATAAAAAATTAAAAAAATAAATAAAAAACGATATATTGTAAGGATAAAAGCCACAAACAAAGATATAAAACCGAAAATTAAAAAGATAAAATATAAACGGATAAAAAAACTGATGAAGAGAGAAAGAAAATAGGACAAAATAAATAGAAAAATCGATTAAAAATTAAATGAGGAAAATAAGAAAAGCATAAAAAAACAGAAAATAAAAAACGATATATTGTAAGGATAAAAGCCACAAGCAAAGATATAAAAACGAAAATTAAAAGGCTAAAATATAAAAGAAGAAAAAAAACGGATTAAGAAAGAAAGAAAAATGGGACAAAATAAATAGAAAAATCGATTAAAAATTAAACGAGGAAAATAAAAAAGCATAAAAAAGAAATAAAATAAAAAACGATATATTGTAAGGATAAAAGCCACAAAGATATAAAAACGAAAATCAAAAGGCCAAAATATAAAAGAAGAAAAAAAACGGATGAAGAAAGAAAGAAATATAGTTCAAAATAAATAGAAAAATCGATTAAAAATTAAATGATAAAAATAAGAATGTAAAAAAAGAAAAGCATAAAAAAGACAGAAAACAAAAACGATATATTGTAAGGACAAAAGTTAAAGCCAAGAGATAAAAACAAAAAATGAAAAGCCTAAAATACAAAGAAAAAAAAGAAAGAGAATCCCCAAAATTATCTAGACAAAGACGTTCGATTATTAGATGATAAAATAAATGAAATTCATTAAAATATAGAAAGAAATAAAAAATAAAAAGTAATCAATAATAAACAAAATACCAAATAAAAAAGTACCAAATAATATTAATAAAAAAGAAACATCAAAATAAAAAAATAAAGAAGTAATAAATAATATCAATGAAAATAAAAAAAGGAAAAGAAATATTTCTCGAACAGATTGACTTCATTTTTCATTGTTTTGCCGCCCTTTTGTGCAAAAAGGGCGCCAAACCTCGCCGTGAATATCGAACAGTCAATCACACGCCATCAACACACGCCATAAAAACAACCCGATACCCGACGAACGTCACGTGGCGACACAAACACAGCCCGTTTTATGCAAGTAGACACACGAAAAACCCTTACGTAATATGCAAAAGACTATAAAACTTGGGATTTTAATGCTTTGACAGACGTGCAATAAATTAGAGTTGACCTAAGCGAAATTGATTGAATTGGCGCTACACATTCTTTTAAAAGCTTTGCTGATACGAATTACAAAGACGCGGATAAAGAAAGAATATGTGAATATTTATGACGTATTGGATATTTATGAATATATATATATATATATATATATATATATATATATATAATGGATTTCTTGCATATATATATATGTATATATATATGTATATATATATGTATATATATATATATATATATATATATTTATATATATATATATATATATATATATATATATATATATATATTACTCTTCACCAGAATATCCATTCACGGAAAATCACCTTTTTCTTTACCATATACCATCTGCTTCACTTTTTGATATCAAGTAGGATCTATGACTTATTTGTAGTTCCATCAAATACTTTTGCAAGCAAAATCCGATCCCGCATTTTGCTAAATCCTACCGTCTGAAGAGAAGGAAAGTATTTCTTCGAAAATCCTCGGGTTAAGGACTATCCACTTATTTAGTGTTTCCTTTTTAAAAGTAAATATGTTTTTAACTCTTTTTCAAATATGTTTTTAACATGTTTTATTAACTACTTGCTATATGTATATATATGTATCGGATTTTCTTGAATATATATATATATATATATATATATATATATATATATATATATATATATATATGTGTGTGTGTGTGTGTGTGTGTGTGTGTGTGTATATGTATATATATATACATATATATATATATATGTATATATATATATATTTATATATATCTTCTAATACACATACCCCTCCCACGTGTGTGTGCGCGCGTGTGTATGTGCGCGTGTGTGTGTGTGTGGAGAGCTTTTGTTGTAGATTGCGTAACTATTGCCACAAAATGTTCAGGCGCAGTTATCCTTACACACACACGCATGCATTGAGAAAAGTGCGAACACACGAACGGACGAACGATTTGGAGGTAATTTTACCCATGTAATGCTCGGCCTATCGAGAGGGCAACCAGAGTTATCCCGTAAAATTCCCGTAAAATTCGTTCTTGCAAAAATTTACTTTTGCCATGACTAAAGGCGTTGTTATTGAGAAAAGGGCGAACCAACGAACGGACGAACGAGGTGAATTACTAAGCCCAAACCCTCCCTTATCCGGGGACAAATATAAATAAAAGTGCTCGTCTGAACTCCAATCTACGATCGCTCCTCGCCAAACATTCACGAGAAACACTCGTCTAGCTGAAAACACTATCAATAATTCCCCTCGCTCTTTATCTGTGCCTAAACCTAAACGTAGATTCCATGAACAAAGTATCTTTCTTAGAACTGCACATCTGTTGAACTCTCTTACGTTTGCCTTCTTTCCAGCTGACTACAATATGGTCGTCTTCAAGTCCAACATAAACAAATTCATGGTGAGCCGTTCCCCTTAAGTAATCCAATTTACCAAATTTACACTTCTAATGATTATTATACTATTGTCCTTTTGACTAATGTACACTTTTTAATCCTTATCCTCCAGTTGCCTCTGGGCCTTGATAAGTGGTGATTCCTTTGGAAAAGTGTAACGTAGTCCAGGAACAAACACGTTGTAGACTCTTTCGCAAAGTAGACAAAGAATAGAAAATGATTCTCACTCGCCTTTTCTTTGTAACAACGACATTTATTTTCCAATTGTTACGGTCGCGACGTCACCCACGTGATCGTTTCTCGAACGTCATTGACGTGATCTCGACGTTATTCTCATCTCTAATGTGATCTTCTTAAAGTCCTTATTTTCTCAACCGGAACGTCATTTCGTCCGCACAAATAAATAAAAGTAAAGAACAATGCTACTAGTACATATTGTTAACCGGACGTATCTAAGCGTCCGCTCGAATTTTGCACGACCCTGACGAAAACCGCCAGATTATTCCGAGTGTCGCCAATGAACAAATCATACCACCAGTACGAAACAGAAAAATAGCAAAATTCATCGGACGCGACTTACAAT
>NC_136520.1:65452432-65462432 GCF_053919585.1 Euprymna scolopes
GTAGAGTGAAAAGCATATCTTATTTTTCTTTTATTAATATTATTGGAATCTTTTCCTTTTTTCCTTGTACACATTTTTGTGAATTATTCCATGGATTTCTGCCTTTGGATTATTATGGACCATCTTCTTCCAATTACGGGATTTCCTTGGATTTTACTTGTGCAAATGGAAATTCTTTTAACTTTCTTGAAGTTATACATTTGGATTTTACCGTCATTGGAATATTTATCTTCCACCAGACTATCCATTCATGTGTAATTAACTTTTTCTTTACCATATTCCCTCTGCTTCACTTTTTTTGTTTACAAGTGAGATCTTTGACTTACTTGTTGTTTCATCAAATACTTCTGCATGCAAAATCCGATCCCGCATTTTGCTAATTCCTACCCTCTGATGAGAAGGAAAGTAGTTCTTCGAAACTCCGCGGATTAAGGACTATCCATTTATCAAGTGTTCCCTTTACAGATTAAATATGTTTTTAACACATTTCAAAGTGTTTTTTAACATGTTTATCAACTGTTTGCTCGTATATATATATATATATATATATATATATATATATATATATATATAATTTAAAGGGGATTAGAACAGTAGTCTAAAGAGCAGAGTGTATTTTAATGTGATAGTAAAATTACTAATTTAATGAAAATACAAGAAAAGAACAGTGCTCGTTGTAATTCAGGTATATAATAAGCTCGATAGGCAAATATCCTATAGGTACTTTAATATTTAGTAATGTGATTGATAATTTAAAATTCAAATTAAAAATTAAAAATCTGTTTCATAAGAAGGAACACAACAATGTCAATAATTTGTACGACCGTTTTGGAAACGATGTTTTTGTTGCGATAGAAATTAAATCATGGACAATAATTTTGACATATAGATTTTTTGAAACAAAGTCTCCTCATCAGCAAAAGTATTGGGTTGTTTTTTTATATATATAAAAGACATCATAAATGAACCTAGAATTTTTAAGTAAGGCAGATGTATCTGGAAAAAATTAAAATAAAAAGGAAATAGTTACTTATTAATGTTGATAAGCAAATTAATATGGGTTGAGAATAAAAAAAATAGAATAAAATCATAAATCTTAATTTGGCTTAAATATAAGGTTATAACATTATGTTTTTAATAAAAGTTAAGAATTATATATATATATATATATATATATATATAGTAATTTATAAAATATATATGGCGATTAAGCTACACTGAATATTCTGCGTTTCATCCACTATAGGATTCGTCAGGATTATGCGCATAAGTCTGACGAATCCTATAGTGGATGAAACGCAGAATATTCAGTGTAGCTTAATCGCCATATATATTTTATAAATTATTAACTAGCTCTACCTATGTATTGAGCACTTTTGAAGTAAATACTTAAAGTTTACGCATAAATCTATACTTCCGTATATTAAATTTATGTGAGTAAATGAAGTAGTTCTATATATATATATATATATATATATATATATATATATATATATATATATATATATACCTTTTAATTGTTCGCCTTTTGAAAACCGTAATTATCGTCAAAGCATTCATTTGGATGTTGATTGTAGCTTATAAATGCACGAAATGTTGAATTTTCAAAATGAACGCCAATGGAACATGTTTTTAACGGTTAGAATATGTTAGTAACGTCTAATCTAAAATTAAGTATAGATTTTAGACAAATAAGGGGAGATAATCTTATATGTCTAATCAAATGATCAAAGGGAGATAATTAGCGTTTATTCTTTTTAGATTACATAATATAAGGGGGAACTTATTGAATTTAGTAATTTTAATTATTTATTTATTGAGATTAATAAATATAGTATAAGTTAAACTTAAATAGATATTTAAATAATATATAATAATGGTAAATATATCAGATAAACTAATATTAATAATAATAATGATGATCCAAATTTCATTAATAAAGTTATAAATTAAAATTTCAAGATAGATTATTAATAAGCAAGATTTTTAATGACTTATGTTGGTTTATATTTGTTAAATTTAAACCAATGTTTATAACTGCATGAGGATATAAGCTCCTCTCTTGAATTTAGGAGGATGTTTTTATTTTTGATATCGTCATATTTTATAATCTTTAGGGCCTCGTGCATACAAAGTGCACAGAATCTATCTCCTGGTGTATATCGTTTATATGATCCTATTATTTGCCATTTCAAATTGAAGGAAATATTCTTAACTTTGAGTCGTCAAATATGTTTAGATAGATTGGTTTGGCTCAACAGGGAGGGATTTTTAAAAGAGTGCTTGTGGTTTGAGATCCTATGCTTAATAAGTCCCGATGTAGAACCGACGTAGATTGCGTTTTGTGTAATATATTTATTTTCAGGTAGATTAGGGGTGGCATTGGTATGCGATGGGTTGGTCTGTATTTGATTGGTAGATTGGTTAAAGTGGGTGTAGTTACAGCCTGCTATATTTTCTGTATTTGTATTTTCTATCTTATTAATTTTTTTTATTGCTAGAACTAATTATTTTTTGATGAAGGTTTGGCATAGTTGAGTAAGACTTATTACAGATTTTACTGTATCTATGAGGGGCTTTAAAATTTTTTCTAATATTTTAAAGAATTTTCTGGCTATGTTTGTCTCAAGATTTTTGGAATATAGGGTTGTTGAACCATAGGGTTTCCCTATGTCTGTTTTTACGCTTAGGGACTTTGGTTTGCTGATTATTTGTGTTTGTATCTAATACTTGCGGTTTCATTTTGCTTTGTCTTGCTTTTTGGCCATTTTTTGTAATTCGTATGCGGGATAACATGGCCATATTATAGGTTATTATGATCTTAGTAGGTGTATTTTCAATGCACCTATAGTAAGGATTGGTTAGGTTTATGATAGGGTTCAACGGTAGAGCTTTCAAGATTTAAGGTTATGTCTAAGAAATTAACCATTTTTTTTTTATTTTTTATTTATTTTTTTTTTTACAAGGGTGTCACCACTTATCAAGGCCCAGAGGCCACTCGAGGATAAGGGTTAATAGGTATACATTAGTCATTGTGATTTTAGCATAGTAAACAGTGGGAATTTTGAAACTTGGATTACTTAGGGGGACGATTCAATTAGAACTTGTTCACATTTGACTTTTTCTTTTTTTTTTCATAGGTATCAACTCATTATCAAGGCCAAGAGGCCACTCAAGGATAAGGGTTAAAGAGTGTACAGTAGAAATTGGACAATATAATAATCATTAGTAATGAAAATTTGGTAAATTTGATAACTTATATGGAACGGCTCATCAAGAACTTATTTACGTTAGACTTGAAGACAACCATATTATAGTCAGCCGGAAAGCAGGAAAATGGAAGACAATTCCACATGCGTGCAATTCTAATAAAAAAGCTTTGTTCATGGAATCTACGTTTAGGTTTAGGCACAGATAAAGAGTGGGGGGAATTATTGATAGTGTTAACAGCTAGACGAGTGTTTCTTGTGAAAGTTTTGCGAGGGGGGGCCATAGATTGAAGCTCAGTCGAACACTTTCCATGAAAATAACGATACATCAGAGACAAACTCGCAACATCTCTTCTGTGAGATAGAGGTTGCAAGGAAGAGAAAAGGACATCTCCTACGAGGCTACGAAGTCTATTTTGAACTCTATCAAGGCAGGCCAAGTCCTTTCTAGCAGCTCCTGCCCAGATGTGGCAACAGTATTCCATCCTTAGGGTCGAGGGGGTATAGATTGAAGCTCAGATAATGATAAAGCAGAGACAGCCTCACAACGTCTCTTCCGTGGGAAAGAGGTTGCAGGGAAGTGATAAGGCCCCCACCTCACTAAGCTACGAATATATATATATATATATATATATATATATATATATATATATATATATATATATATATAAATTGATTTCAAGATTATGAGGGTTTTTGGATCATGAAAATGATGTTATTTTTTGCATTTAATATTTTATGTTATATACATACAAACATTTTGCGTGATGCTGCCAAGATAATCGAAAACCTCAATTCCAATAAAGCAACTGGTCCTGACGGCATTCCAATTATAGAGCTGAAAAAAGCTTCAACCAGAGCTAGCTGCCATACTTACAAAACTGTTTAAACGTTGTCTTAAGAAGAATTGCTTCCCATCACCCTAGAAAACCTCATCAGTATGTGCTACATTTAAAAATACAGGTGATAGATCAACTCCCTCTGAATACAGAACGATCAATCTCATGTGCGTCATGAGTAAGTTGCTAGAATCTGTGTTTAATAGAGAAGTAGTCAACCATCTTAGCTAAAAATAACCTCCTCCGTGACATAAACTATGGTTTCCATTCTGCTAGATCTGCAGCAGGTATGCTAACAGTCATAGGATTAGTGAATTTCTCGACGGAGGCTTCCTTTCTAGGGCAATTGCTCTTGACTTACCTAAGGCCTTTGATAGGGTATGGTACAATGGTCTACTCCACAAAATCTCCATCTACGGTATAGCTGGAAATGTCATTTCTCTCTGATAGGTTCATAAGAGTAGTCTATGGGCATAAACCAGAAGCTCACAGTATTAATGCTGGAGTCCCTGGGCTCAACTCTATTGCTGATCTACATCAACGGTTGTTTCGAGGTGTATGCTGAGCAAAAAAAAAAAACGGTTAATTTTTTTCATTTGACCCCAATTATGACCCCTTAACATTTATTGTTTTGGGTTCTAGTCGAGTTATTAAGTTAGATCCATGTCCAAGAAACCTATATCTAAAATTTCAAGTGTTTAGAGCCCAAATTGTCGGAGGAGTTTGATAGAGTTCTCAAAGGTCAAATCGTTAAACTTTGACCACTAAACAGCCAAATGTCTAGGCCAAAACCGATCACATCGATTTTCCCAAATCTCAGTACCCTGTATATCAAATTTCGAGTATGTAGACTTAAAATTAACAGAGTTATTGCGTAGGGAAATGTACGCACACAGACACACAGATACACAGATATGCACACAGACAGACGGACACTTTCACTTTTATATATATATATATATATATATATATATATATATATATGTGTGTGTGTGTGTGTGTGTGTGTGTGTGTGTGTGTGTAACAAATTCGATTTAGTTTGGTCAAAAATGCAGCGAAAAGCTTAGGATTAAAATTTATTGGCAGGAGTCAGATAACTAAACCTGTTACTTCCTCGCATACGCAAATATACATTTAAAGTCGCTTAATATTTAACGTTTTTTATCCATCTGTCAATAGCTCAAACGGTAATGACTAAGGCTGGAACGTTAAATGTTTCGGTTTCGATGCTAGTCGATGGCAAAAAGACATTTTTTTTTAACTTTTTAAATATTAGGTTGGTGCAAAAAATAATGTTGTTTTTGACGTTCAACTTATATATAAAAAACGGCATTATTTTTGCACATACGTAGTAATTACTATATATAAGATACAATATAATAATCAATAGAGGAATTGCTCTGTAATGATAAATACAGAAATCTGCATTTTTTTTACACGGTGTTCACCACTTATCAAGGCCCGGAAGCCACTCAGGGATAAGAGTTATTGCAAGTACAGTGCGTTAGTGTGGAGATTTAATGAAGTGTCTACTAAAGGGGGCGGTTCATCAGGAATTTGTTTACGTTGGACTTGAAGACATCCAGGTTGTAGTCAGATGGGAAGCAGGCAGACGGAATAGAGTTCCACAGGCGTGCAGTTCTAAGAAAAAAGCTTTGTTCATGGAATCTACGTTTTGATTTAGGTACAGATAAAGAATGGGGAAAATTTTTGACAGTGGATTCAGTAAGACGGGTGTTTTTCGTAAAAGATTGACGAGGGGGGACCAGAGATTGGAGTTCAGACGAGCACTTGTCATGGAAATAACGATAAAACAAAGATAGGCTCGCAACGTCTCTTCTGTGGGAGAGAGGTTGCAGGGAAGAGAAAAGGGATTCCCCACTAAGCCACGAAGTCTATTTTGTACTCTGTCAAGGCAGGATAGGCTGTTTTTAGCAGCTTCTGCCCAGATATGGCAGCAGTATTCCATCCTTGGACGTATTTGGCTTTTATATTGATAGAGAATTGCATCAGTAGTGAGATATCTTCTGAAGCGGTAGAAGGATCTTCTTTCCAGCGACCTTGGCCACAGACTTGATGTACGTGTTCCATTTCAGATCAGGAGTAAAGGTCAAGCCCAGAAGCTTGTTATAACATGGGGTTTCTCCTAGACGAGAGCCATCCATCACAATTGATGCCAGATGGGGACCAGAGCGTTGATGATGTAATGATAGGAGTTTGGTTTTAGATGCAATAAAGGTAACCAGCCACGTCTTCCCCCACTGACCCACGCACTCGAGATCAGAGGAGAGAGAATCAGAGAGAACTTTGTCATTTACAGCTTTTGATGTGTTGCCGCAGATGGTCGTGTCATTAGCATAGATGTCAACGAATGATTTAAGCATGTGTTTAGGGAGATCATTGATGTAGATCAGGAAGGGAGTTGGGCCCAGGATGGACCCTTGAGGGACTCCAGCATTAATACTGTAGGCCTCTGATTTTTGTCCATCAACCACTACTCCTATGAGCCTATCAGAGAGAAATGATTTAATGATAGAAAGAACATTTCCAGTTATACCGTAGCTGGAAATCTTGTGAAGTATGCCTTTATGCCATATCTTGTCGAAGGTCTTTGATATGTCAAGAGATTCACTAATCCTATGAACTGTTAGCACATCTGCGGTCGATCTTGCAGAACGGAAAACATATTGCGTGTCACTAAGAAGGTTATTTCTGCTGAGGTGGTTGACTATTTCTCTATTTATTGTGGATTCCAGCAACTTACTCATAACACACAGGAGACTTATTGGTCTGTACTGAGAGAGAGATGACATATCACCTGAATTCTTAAATACACGACATACTGATGAGGTTTTCCAGTGAGTTGGAAAGCACTTCTCCTTAAGGCAATGCTTAAACAGTTTCGTAAGTATGGGATCAAGTTCTGGTTGAAGATTTTTTAACACTATAATTGGGATGCCGTCAGGGCCAGTTGCTTTACTGGAATCAAGGTTCTTGATTAGCTTGGCGATCTCATGCGCAGATATGTGTATGTTATCTAGCGTGTTCTGTGTTATAGGAGGAAATATGGGGAGTTGATGGCCTTCGTCGGATAGGGTAGAATTAGCTGCAAAGTTCTTGGCAAATAGTTTGGCCTTGTCTGATGCTGACGAGATGACCTCTGGTCTATTGATAATGGTTGGGATAGAACTGATACTTCTGTTCAGGATCCTATTTGTTATTTGCCAAAACTGGTGGGAACCAAGCGGCTGATGAGCTATTTTGGATTTAACAGACTGGGCATATAGCTCTCTTGCATTTTTTATTACTCTTTTACAGTGGTTGCTGACGTTCCTAAAAGCAGGTTTAGTCAGTGCATCTATTACGTTGGTAGCTATGGAAAAAGTGATTTCTGTGCGCGATAGCAGCAACACATTCTGGGGAGAACCATGGCTGGCTGAATGGTTTTTGTTGGAATTTTTTGGATGGTATGAATCGGTCTACGCCTACAATTAACCATTCGGTCAGGTCTGATACTGTAGAGGACACATCCTTTTTAAACATGGAATGCAGAGGTAGATCGGATATGAATGTACGGAAGCTAAAATATTCTATGTAAATGTGTTTTTGATCGGGCAACTTCGAGCAGCCTGCTATATACGTCTCTAGCTATGCGTTAGATTCATATCAATAGATAATATAAATGAACTTGTGTGCATTTGCACATAAATATCGTATATTTATATTACATTGTGTGTATATATATATATATTTATATTACATTGTGTGTATATATATATATATATATATATATATATTTATATTACATTGTATATATATATTATATATATTCTACATATTATATATTATATATATTATATATTATATATATTATATATTATATATATCATACTTATCTTATATATATACATATATATATACATATATATATGTGTACATACATGTATATTATATATATTATACTTATATATATATATAAATAAATATATATATATTATATTATATATATATATATTTTATTATATTATATTATATTCAGACAAACTGGTGGTTTCCTGATTCAAAATAAATGGACACCATAACCCGTCTCACAGCGCCATTGATGATTTCAATCGCGCATATTTTAAGATGAGACGAATTAGAATTTAAGTGCTTTGTAAGCACCCGACACAATGTGCAAGATTCTATCTATCTATCTATCTATCTATCTATCTATCTATATCTATATCTATCTATCTATATATATATATATATATATATATATATATATATATATATATATATATATATATATATATAAAGCTGAATGTCTGTGTGTGTATCAGTGTGTGTGTGTGGTCACGAATAGGCTCCTATATGGTTGACTATTTTAAAAAGCCGATTACATATGATGATAGAAGATGTATCGAGACACAGAAATGGGTATGTTTGATCTGGCAGAACAGTGGTTCCTTAAAATTGTGGGGGTCTGATTTCGCGCCTGGTCCACAAAGTATGGAAATAAAAAAAATAAAAATTAAAAAAAAAAACGTTTACAAGTTTTTTTGATATAGATGTACATAAGAATACTTTGATAAGTATGTTTTAACTTAAATAGGGACGGTATAATAAAATTTTGGGGTCTGCGTTCGCGCCTGGCCTCCATGGAATGGAAATAGGCACAAACTTTAATAAAGACTTTTCATATCTATCTGCGTAAGTATACTTTGATAATTATGTTTCAGTTTAAAGAAATATGGTATAATAAAATTATGGGGTGTTCGTTCGCGCCTGACCTCCATAGAATGGAAATATGTCACAAAGTTTAACAAGGTTTTTTAATATAGATTCACAGAATATTGTTATAAGTGTTTCGGTGTGAACAGGTATGATATAATAAATTATGGGGTTTTTCTATTTTATTTTTACTTTCATCATATTTTGCTTTGGTTTTGATACGCCAAAATTCGAAGCTACCTCTTTACAACCCTTTCTGTTCATAACCTATCATACTTTCATAAATCAGAGTTCATTTTCTGTAGGCTGTTTTTGAACCCAGTAAAAGATGGGTACTTTTGCTAGTATATATATTATTTATATATAATACATATGACGTAATCATGTTGTCACACTAATTCTCGTCAGATCACCGAAGTTAAGCAACGTTGAGCCTAGCTGATAGCAAATATGTGATTTTGGATATTTAGTCAGGGTTTACTTCTAGGGAAAAGTATCATTCAGGTTGTTCTGGCAACCCCTGCGTAGGGAGACCTTAGACACTCGAGAGTAAGTGTCTAGTAGGCATTCATGTTCTCTCCTTTGATGTCTCTTTTTTTTTTCATTTTTCTTAAACTTTTTCTTCTAGGGGGTGGGACATCCAACCAGATGTCTGACATTTACCCCTATTTTAGTGAGTCCAATCTTTGAGATCTTTGCAGGATTCTAGCCGTCCCTTTCAGTGCAATCGTTTGTATTTCACTTGCACTTGGTTCACCGGGTATGCTTGCTATGTACATTTTAAAGTTCTTTTTCATAAGCCCAGTTGCTCCTATAATGACTGGTATCTTAAAATTTATCAGTACAAGAATATCCACACACTTCACAAGAATGTGGCTTTTCCCTTTTTGTTTTATTTTACTTCAGTCGAAGTTCTCAGAAATCAAGGGGCCCACAACCTGGGGCTAACACTTTAACTCTATATGAGAAACATAGATATTCGAATGTTCCATTAAAGTTCTTTATCTCTCAAGCACTGAGTTAGTAAAGAAATTGAGAACATAATTTTTCTCTCCCCAATTAACCATTTTTATACGTTGTAGTATATCTTTTATTTTGGTCTCTTGGTCTTACTGTATTCCAAGACAAGAATTTATCTAGTCTGGTGGAGTATCCAGCTTCGTGCTATTACTTGAGGTAATATCACTTGGAGAAGGTGCACCATTCCTCAGAAAAGCTGTGGAGTAGCCGTAGTGA
>NC_136520.1:65467432-65519932 GCF_053919585.1 Euprymna scolopes
AAATTTTATCATTTGTTATTTCTTTACAAATCGCTCGCATATTCCTGACTGAGTATATTAAGTTGTGTTTAATAATTTTAAATAGAAAAATTAGGCTTTTAATATCACTGTCAGTGCGGCAAAAAACTCAACTTTGTAACTGTATAGATAGATAGATGCACACGCAAAACAAATGCATATATATATATATATATATATATATATATATATATATATATATATATATATATATATATATATGTACACAAACACAAGGTAGACTATTTTTAGATCTATGTCTGTGAGAGGGCAATTCACAACCTATATACTCAGCGAATTGGTATATAGGGTATTCAGTTATGTGTAAAACTTCTTACTCGATTAGCATCCGAAAAAAAAGCATGTTACGGGTAAAAATTTAAAAGTTATTACGTGGGGATGGTCAACGGATTTTTTATCTGTTTGTAAACTGTTTCATGAATGCGCATGCGTGAATCGTTCACATGACAGTTTCTTTATGTTAAGAATAAGTTGGTTTGAAAACACTTTTTAAAGATCGTATCAAGCTGGCCTAAGGTCATCATACTCGACTCACTCTATTCAGCTTTTGGTTTCGATCTCAGCTCGAGTATATTTTGCTTTTACTTACAAGAAGTGAACTGTTTAGAAAAAAAACATAATAATCGCATGCACATGTCTCAGTTTCTAATTAATTTTTTTTAAAGGAATTTATCGTAACATTGAATACTTACGGTATTTCTGCTCATAATAAATAAGAATTCTATATTAATGAAAATATAACATTTCTGTACATTTTACGATCGGGCAACGACAAGGAGCCTGCTAGTATATAGTAGAAGTAAAAACAAACAAACCAAGAACTGAATAACGATAAATATCCACAAAAAAGAGTAAAAGCAATCTCTTCATATAATAAAGATACGCAGTCCAGCTAGCACTATGTATTTAACGGGGAGTAAAAAAAAAAAAAAGAAAGATCTAGTTAGCACTAATGTATTAATTTATAACAAACATCCTAAAAGAATTCGTTAAAATTATGAGAAAATTATATGTACAAATGAGATTAATTAAGTAGTTATATAAAAAAGATAATTAAATACGTAGATAGTTATTATATGTATGTATGCATGTGTGCATAGATAGATTTATAATATGCAGGCACATATCTATGCATATGCATGCTGACATATATAGCTAGCTGGATATGTATATATATATATATATACATATATATATATACATATATATATATACATATATACATATATATATATATATATATATTCCCATGGCAAGACAACGTTGCAACTCACAAATACCATGATAGCTAACAAACCGGAAGTACAAGACGGAAGTTTATATATATATATATATATATATATATATATATATATATATATATATATATATATATATAAAATAAAAAATACACTTAAATTTACCAAAATGATCCAAGATGGTAAAATTAAAGTATATCATAAATATTAAAGGATTAATATTTATAAAATTATCTCAGCCAGATGTAAAAGCTCGATAAAACTAAATAGGAAATAGAGCTTATAATACGAGCACACAGTTAATAAGAACATGTTAAAAACACCTTGAAATGAGCTAAAAACATATTTAATCTGAAAAGGAAACACTAGATAAGTGGATAGTCCTTAATCCGCGGAGTTTCGAAGAAATACTTTCCCTCTCATCAGAGGGTAGGAATTAGCAAAATGCGGGATCGGATTTTGCATGCAAAAGTATTTGATGAAACAACAAGTAAGTCAAAGATCTTACTTGAAAACAAAAAAAGTGAAGCAGAGGGAATATGGTGAAGAAATATATATATATATATATATATATATATATAGAGAGAGAGAGAGAGAGAGAGAGAGACAGAGACAGAGACAGAGACAGACTTATATGCAATATACTTCGTGTTATTCAGTAAATTTTCATATACCAATGATTTTTAAGCCAAAAAGAGTTGACTTAAGGAGTAAGCTGCAAAATTATCATATTTCATAATTGAGCATTAATATACTGTGGAAGCACAGGCATAAATTTCTGCTATCACGCCTTAAACGTAACTGAGGTATAACTTTTTACAACAATAAGGATCGTCGGATGCTAGGATTAAATTTTAATGTAGAGTTAAATAGCTAGAATTATTATAATCTAAATGAAGGATCCAAATCTAACATGCGAATATAGTTTCTATTATTCTAAACCGGGTAAGAAATATAAATAAAGTATAAAGCTCATCTAAAAATGGAATTTTTCTCCATAACGGTGAGCATTTTTGTATTCAGTTGTAGCAGCATTGACGGTGAAATAAGTGATACCCTTTTCAAATCAACGAAACAACTTAACAAATGCAGGAGTAGACATCTTCTCATCGGAGTGTAACACATTTGTAGCTATTGGGTGGTTTTGTTGTCAGAATAATAATTAGTGGATATATAATGTTTTATTTAGATACCCAAGAATACAACACACGAATTATAAGACATGAGCAGCATAATTGATTAATACCAGATGTGGGAAAAACACATGGGTAAAAAACCAATTTTTTAAGATTAAAAACATAATTCATATCCTTAATTTGTTAAATAAGCCATCGTAGCACGTTCTGGATCTGTCTGATTAAATTAATTATTAAATCATAGACGCCTTCTAGTAATCAATGAACCGAAAACATCAAACGGCCTGAATTATCTCCCTTTAGCTGTTATAGGAAATAAAAATCGACCCAGTTTCTAACAGAATTAACTAGTAGCAATTAACAACATAATTGGATTATCTCCCTTCATAATTGTCTTTAGAAACGATATGCAAACATTCAAGTAGAATGACAATAAATTTTAAAACATTAAATAATAATAAATAGATTAGAAAACCTAACTCGAAATCTTGTACAAGGATTTATATATATAATACAGCCTTTTTATTTATTCTCATATAAAATTAAACTTTACACCTAAAATGGTCTTAAATCTAAGTACCACAATAACGATAATCTGTAAACATTACTTGGCACTAATACGAAACTAAAATTAACCGTAACGTTATTGCAAGATTGTTACGGCCATACTATAAATATAGAAATAAAAATTTAAAAACTCTTTTTATAAAAAAAAATTAATTATTTGGAAATAATGAAACAAGGAGATCTAATTTAGGAACTCAACGAATGGGATATATAAAAAAAATTAAATGGCTTAGGGTTTTCTGTGAAAACTCATGACTCTGTTCTTGAATAAAGATACGAAAATTAGGTGATATATTAGTATTTAAATGGGCTTTTCCGTAACTACAGCAAAGGTAAATGTTTCTCACATGCTTTTACCGTTAAGGAATTTTTTATTTTTTCTTTCTCTTCAAAAATGCTCTATTGTCAAAAGTGTGTTTATTCATAAAGTCTGAAGAAATGCTGGTTTTGGAAAATTTTCAAACGATATAATGTTTGAAATTGTTCGACTGGGCATGGAAACAATTGTAACGTAAAATGAAATACACTTTTTGTTGCAATCAACACCCTTGATTTTGCTTCCGCAGTATGTATATATATATATATATATATATATATATATATATATATATATATATATATATATATATATATATATATAGCAAGAAAAAGTAGTTAGTAAAACATGTTAAAAACACTCCGAAAAAGAGTTAAAAATATATTTAATTTAAAATAAGTGGATAGTCCTTAATCCGCAGAGTTTCGAGGAAAGACTTTCCTTCTCATCACAGGGTAGGATTTAGCAAAATGCGGGATCGGATTTTGCTTGCAAAAGTATTTGATGAAACGACAAGTAAGTAATAGATCTTATTTGGTAACAAACAGTGAAGGAGAGGGAATATGGCGGAGAAAAAGGTGATTTCACGCGAATGGATAGTCTGGTGAAGGTTAAAATATCCAATAACGGTAAAATCCAAAAATCAAAATCCAAAAAAGTTGGTTGAGTTTCCATTTATATATATCTATAATATAAAGCTGCACGTCTGTGTGTGTGTGTGTGTGTGTGTGTGTGTGTGTGTGTGTGTGTGTGGTCACGAATAGGCTCCTATATGGTTGACTATTTTAAAAAACTGATTACATATAATGATAGATGTATCGAGACACAGAAATGGGTATGTTTGATCTGGCAGAACGGTGATTCATTAAAATTGTGGGGTCAGAGTTCGCGCCTGGTCCACAAAGTATAGAAATGAAAAATTGAAAAAAAAAAACGTTTACATGGGTTTTTGATATAGATGTATATAAGAATACTTTGATAAGTATGTTTCAACTTAAATAGTGATGGTATAATAGAATTGTGGGGTCTGCGTTCGCGCCTGGCCTCCATAGAATGGAATAGGCATAAACATAATTAAAGACTTTTCATATCTGTCTGTGTAAGTATACGCTGATAATTATGTTCCACTTTGAAGAAATATAGTATAATAAAATTATTGGCTGTTCGTTCGCGCCTGACCTCCATGGAATGGAAATATGTCAGAAAGTTTAACAAGGTTTTCTAATATAGATCCACAGAATATTATGATAAGAGTTTCAGTGTGAACAGATATGGTATAATAAATTATGGGGTTTATCTATTTTATTTTTTTTTTTTGATACCCCTAAATTCGAAGCTCTCTCTTTACAGTCCTTACTTTTCATAACCTGTCATACTTTCATAAATCACAGTCCATTTTCTGTAGGCTGTTTTTGAACCCAGTCAACGACGGGTACTTTTGCTAGTATATATATATATATATATATATATATATATATATATATATATATATATATATATATATATATATATACTTTATGCTGCCCAGTTTTGCCCGGTAGTAAAAACACATAAATATTATCTTTTAATTAATGCAGAATTCCTATTTATTATAAACCGAAATACTGTAGGGATTAAACGTAAAAGTTAATTCCATTAAAAAAAGAATGAAGTAGAAACTGACACATGTGCATGCGAGTATTATGGGTTATTTTTTTTTCTAAAAGTGAAGCAAAATACTAGAGCTGAAATAGAAACCAAAACCTCGTTATTTCCATGGCAGGTGCTCGTCTGAACTCCAATCTCTGGTCCCCCCCCTCGCCAATCTTTCACGAAAAACACCCGTCTAGCCGAATCCACTATCAAAAGTGTCCCCCACTTTTATCTGTGCCTAAATCAAAACGTGGATTCCATGAACAAAGCTTCTTTCTTAGAACTGCACGCCTGTGGAACTCTGTTCCGTCTGCCTGCTTCCCACCGGACTACAACTTGGATGTGTTCAAGTCCAACGTTAACAAATTCCTAATGAACCGCCCCCTTAAGTAAACACTTCATCAAATCTCCACACTAACGTAATGTACTTGCAATAACCCTTATCCCTGAGTGGCTTCCGGGCCTTGATAAGTGGTGATCACTGTGTAAAAAAATAAAAATAAAAAAAATAAAAAAGCGATGAGTCCGGTACGATACCCACATAACCAGCTTTACGTGAGTTTTAAAAAGTGTTTTCAAATTTACTTATTCTTAACCTAAGGAGCTCTCATGTTTCTACGACCACGTATGCGCATTCATGAAAGAGTTTACATACATACAAAGTACTAATCTTTCAATTTGTACCCTTTGGCAGTCCTTTTTTTTGGGGGGGGGAATGAAAACCGATTAAATCGTTTTTTACATGTCTGAATACGATATAAACCAAATTTCAAATCTGTAGACTAAAATTTTGTTGAGTATATAGGTTGAGAATTGTCCTCATACGCACGCACATTCTCAATGTTATAGATATGACGTAGATATATACATATATATAATATATACACTCGCTTATTATATACACGCATATATATACATATATACATATATGTGTATATATAAACACACACATATATATACATATATATGTGCATATATATACACACATATATATATACATACATGTGTATATATACACACACTTATATATACATATATATATGTATATATATACATATATATATGTATATATATATGTGTGTGTGTGTGTGTGAGGAGAGAGAGGGTGAGAGAAAGATAGAGATAGAAGAAGGGAAAGAGAGGAGAAGAGAGAAAAATAGATCGATAGTACATTATCCGATGAAATGCGATCGGTTTTCATCGGTGGCTTTTCACGTTTGATGATTCCCGCCTGATAGACCGAGTTCATCAGGTCGACATTGAATTCTGACCAAGCCTAAGGTAAGCATTCTTGCATCGATAACAAAATAATCACAAAACACGACTATTTCCATCATAAAAATATATGTGTGTGTGTGTGTGTGCGTGCGTGTGTGTGTGAAAATGTATAAAAAATTATACGAAAAGTACAAAAGTTTATAGCTTTATATATTCGTTTCAAATTATTGATGTGCATGAATACAAAAGGTTATGATGAAAAGATTAGAAAACACTTTTTTACAAGAACATATTTTCGACTAAACATTCGGTCCTCAACAGCATGATATGCAGAGATAAAAGCCGCTGAGGAATGGATTGTTCAGAGACCTTACTTATCCTCCCCAACACCTAACCCCCCCATATTAGATGACAAGATTCTACTTCTGTAAACGAAATAAGAAAATGTTTTTTTGTGTCTTAAAATTTCAATTTTTAAAGGTAATTCTTGGCCTGAAGACGTAATATCCCCAGTGACGGGTGATTATAAAAAAGAAGCTTAAAAAAAAAACTTTTAAGCCTAAACAGTTTTACCCAAATGACTGCTTCAGAAAAATAAGTTCAACAGGCTGAAACTACTGTCAATAATTTTCCCCACTCTTTATCTGTGCCTAAATCCAAACGTAGATTCCATGGGCAGAGCTTCTTTCTCAGAAGTGCACGACTGTGGAACTCTTTTCCGTTGTCTGTTTCCCACCTGACTACAACTTGGATGTCTTCAAGTCCAACATAAACAAACTCCTGACAAACCGCCCCCTTAAGTAAGACACTCTATAAAATCTCCAATACTAATACTATCTCATTGATTACTGTACACGCAATAACCCTTATCCCTGAGTGGCCTCCGGGCCTTGATAAGTGGTGACTCCAATGTAAAAAAAAAACAAAAACACCATGGATAAATATTTCTAAATATAAAAAACGTGAAGCATAAAAAAACTTTCACTGAAAAGGGTTGATATGCCGTAAAACATATATGCCGTAAAACATATATGCTGTAAAACATATATGCTGTAAAATCCAAAGACCATGAATATATATTTGAAGATATATTAAACTTGAAGCATTGAAACTTTCTTTTTTAAACATTGGTAAACAACTCGCAAAGAATTGATATGCCGTAAAACATATATTCCCCCCCCCAACTGTTTTATCCCCACTCTCTTCCCTAATTTCCTTCTTTTTCAACCTGTTTCTTGCTTCGCTCTTTAGATATTTCTGCGACAGATAAATAGTAATTAGCAATGTATAGATTAAAATATAATAGATCGATAGATCTATGGATTGACAGACATTAAACCTAGGATTTCAGTGTGTAAGTACTGTTTTTTTAATATAAACCAATACCCCTAAATAATAAAATCGGCATTATATTATATATAAAACGTAGCCCACTAAAAAGTAGCCCATAAAATGTAGTAGAGAGGAGGAACATACTTTTATTGTTTAAATTACTTGTCGATTTGTTTAATTTACCTGTAGCATTGTTTAAATTAACTGTTGCTTTGTTTAAATTACTTTTAATGTTATAAAAGAGGCTGGAAGTGCCCCCCGTTGACATCTATGCATTTCTGGAAACGTTTAACAACGCTTTCAGATACTGCCTGTAGATCTTTTCTGGTAATTCTCCTGATAGCGTGGGTAATATTCTCCTTTAGTTGGTCTAGATTGTGAGGATTATTTGCATAAACGTTTTTGGTTTTAAAGTCCCCCAAGATAAAAAAAATCACATGATGACAAGTCCGGGGAACGCGGTGACCATAACCCTTTGCTTAGTGCTCTCTCTTCCGTAAACATGTCGTGAACTTGTGTCAGTGATCTGTACGACGTGTGGCATGTATCACTATCTTGTTGGCAAAAGAATTGCATTTTGTCTCTTGTGGTGTCAGTTGGTCATTAAGAGAAAAATTAGAGAGATCGGACTACTTGCAGCGTGCAATTCCATATATATATATATATATATATATATATATATATATATATGTGTGTGTGTGTGTGTGTGTGTGTGTCTGTCTGTCTGTCTGTCTGTCTGTGTGTCTGTGTGTATGTGTGTGTGTCTCTGTGTGTATGTGTGTGTTTATGTATGCATATATGTATGCATATAAGCAGACCGCCTGGCATTGCCCGGTAGTAATATACGCTTAAATATGATATTTTGTTTAATACAGATTTCGTATTCATTATGATATTGAACACAATATATAGTAATGATTTAAAAAGTTAAAAAAAAAAATGACTCATGTGCTACCACTGAGAATCAAAACCAAAGTGGTCTCTACGAAACTACTCAGACAAATTTTTGTCTAAACATTTGAAATCTTACATAAAGTATATTCGCATGTAGGGTAAGTTATGAACGGTACGTAGGGTTCAAGCAAAGCCGGGCTGAACTGCTAATATATATATATATATATATATATATATATATATATATATATATATATATATATATATAATATGATGATTGTAACGTCTTGTCAGACGAGTGCCACTCTCTCAGACACTTAAAGTCCATGAGCCAAAAAATGACTTCCATCGCCACAGGCCCACTTTCATAGACAAATCCCTGAGGGAGTATCTATACACAGATGAGTTTACAGAGTCTTAGCTTTGTACGACAGCTAAGTCTCTCTCGTGGTTCAAAATGTTGAGATCCAGCAACAAGCAAGAGCAAGAGAGCCAGCAACAAGTTAAACTGCAGACCCGCTTAATGCGGGTACTGGTCTTCCGCTTTATGGTTTTTTAAATCAGAGATTTACTTCTCCTAGAAAGGTTGCCTTCACCACAGCGTACAGGAGCCCTCTCCACCCCAACACACATATACACACACACAAACACACACGGTGCTAGTTGGCCGTTGACCCCGAAAAAGGGTTCATTTGCCCTTTGGACGTCTTATTTTTAATCCTTCAGAGAGACTAGCCACCCTCCTCACCAAACAAGTCTGGTGCAAGAACCAGTTTAGTCGCCGGTGACCCGACCATGAGACAGGTAAAACTGGGTTACATGGTACCAGTAGCATATGACATGACCTGACACAATATCTATATATATATATATATATATATATATATATATATATATATATATATATATATATATATAAGCATGAAAATGACTGAGGTAGTACATCAGCTTTCTCCTACTCCAAAGCAAGTTGGAGACGTAAGGCAATAAACACCTGAGTATAAATTTCCCGCGCGTAAACTGAAAGTGGATGGTCTTGATATAAAGTATGTTAAATCGTTTCCCTATCTCGGCTGCAAAGTTAATCATAGTTGATCCCTTTATGATGGAATTGTTCACAGGATTGCTAAGGTTACATGTGCCTTTGGAAGTCTTCGTCGCCGCTTGTGGAATGAAAGGGGTATCCGACTGGACACAAAAATTCTTGTTTATCGTGCTGTTCTTCTCTATTCTTCTTTACGGTTCTGTTTCAAGGACTCCGTACAGACATCACATCCATCAATAAGACGTTTTCCATGAAAGTTGTCTGCGCTTGATTTGTGGCCTTATCCTCCGCGACAAGGTATCAAATGCGGAATTATTCACAAAAGGCAAAATATCTGGCATCGAACCATTCCTCATCCAGCTGTGGTGGACTGGTCACGTCTTAAGGATGCATGATAACAGAATACTAAAAATTGTGATGTACAGTCAGCTGGCAGATGGGAAAAGCAATGTTGGGCGGCCTTGGCTTAGGTACAAGAACAAGTTGAAAAGTAATCTGTCTGCAGTAAACATGGCATGTGGCAGTCTTGGAAAAGAAGCGCGTGATCGTAAGGAAAGAAGATCACTGTGTTTTGAAGGAATCCGAAAAATTCAATCCGATAGTCTAAGTTGAGAGAAAACAGAGAAAAAGCAAAACGATTGGCAGTACCGTTATCAGCAGCTGCCAATCCAAAATCATGCGACCTGTTTTGCAGATCTCTTGCTGAACTGAAAAGTCATCAGAGGTAAAAACATAAATGAATTTAAAAATGTTGGTTATCGGAACGTCATACGTTGTATCGACGGGAGAGTCCATGATATAATTATTTCCAGAGTCAAACAACGCCGCAGCCCATAAGAGCCATAACAGTCAACAAACCGGAAGTTCAAGACTCGGAGATCGCTCTCATTTGGGGTTATCAGTCGAACACATCCGAACTTGGGATTCGAAGCAAGAGTCACTTGCGTGCGAGGTGAGTAGTCTGTCAATTGAGCAATCGCGCCACACAAGAAAGTATATTAACACAGATCAAACAAACCGTAGCGAAATCCGACTATGGAATGGCTATGGCGAAACTCGAGTTTTGGACTTCTGCTTCGTTGGCTGTCATGGCGCTTGTGAGCTACGACGTTTTTTGACTACGCAAATAATTATATCATCTCTCAAATTCTGAAAATTCTATTACAAATAGCTCGCTAGGTTCGATGGCATCGTCCTAGCGAGTGTAAACTTCGTACTTGTGAGACATCGGCTTTGGTTTTCGTTGGTTGGATGGCTACACAACTTCTTCGAGATGAAGTAGGGTGATTCCATAGTCAGCCATAATCAGGTATAATTATATATATATTATTATTATCATTATTATTTTTTTTTTTTTTTTGCATTTTATGCTTGGTATCGTCTTTAATGAAGATTGAACCGTTAACATCCAGACGACTGCCATTTAGAACATATTGTCACACGGTGCCATTATCCATTGCGTCACGTACATATATCTAATGCAATATATCGATGTCTAATAAATCACCAATCAACATTTTTTCATATTATTTTTATTTCTCAATTCTTGGAGTAAAAAAAAAACTAAGAATTAAGAAAAAGTAAAAGAATAAAAGTCTATTATTTCGACTCACAAACATTCCATTTGTCGGATCAGATGTTGTGGAAATACGCAGACAAACAGGAATGAAAAACGAAAAAGGAAATACGTCATGTCATCATTTTGGAAGCTTCTTTTATTTCGGTAATGTAATAATAACGTTGCGGTGTTTAACGTAAGGCCGTTCTGTTATGCGTCTTCATAGCCGTTTATTGCCAATGATACGGAAGAAAAGAATTGGGGGAAAATAAATGACATTAGTCTGATACGAAACGTGAAAATGGATGGAAAAGTTTGTAGATACATACGTACATATATATATATATATATATATATATATATATATATATATATATATATACACTCACACACACACACACTCACACATACACACACACACACACACACACACACATATATATATATATATATATATATATATATATATATATATATATGCGTGGATGTGTGTGTGTAGATAGATAGATAAACAGACATGTAAGTAGGTAGGTAGACCAATAAGCACATGCATCAATAGATAGATATGTAAGTAGATAAGTATGTATATAAATAGATAAATAGGTATATATATATATCATCTATATATAAAAGATATGCATATATATATATATATTTATATATATATAAAAATAAACACAAAGGTATAAATATATATATATATATATATATATTTATATATATATATATATATATATATATGTATGTATATGATTACTTGATTTAATCACATAAATTAATATACGAAGATATAATTTTATGCGTAATTTTTCAGTATTTACTTAAACAGTGCTCAATACATAGGTGGGGCTAGGTAGTAATGCCTGACGAATTCTCACGAGAATGAAACGCGGAACGTTCTGTGTAGCTTGTCATATATATTTTCATAATTTACTATATATTTATATATATACACACACAAAGCGAGATAGACTGACAGATGTGTATATATATGTATATATATATATATATATATATATATATATATACACACACACACAGGGAAATAGACTGACAGATAAATATCTATATGTGCATATATATATAGAGAGAGAGAGAGAAAGAGAGAGAGAGAGAAAGGGAGAGAGAGAGGGCAGACAGAGAGAATGAGAGAGTGATAAATAGAATAAAATTAAAGACAAAACTATCTTGATACAAAAAGTCCAAATAAAAACAAATTCATATTTTTTTCGCTAAGATTTTTTTTTACATATATTTGCACAATAACCGAATCTCGAAAACATAAAACGTTTTATTAATCGTGATAGAAAAATGTAATGAACTTTTAACATCTATAAAAATTAACTTGTACGCTTTCCTATCTAAGTTTAGCGGAATGGTTCGTAGATTTTTGTATCTACGAACCATTCCGCTAAACTGAGATCTTTTTTGTATAAAAGAATATGTTTTTCTGCCAAAGAGTTATTTTTGCGTGTAATTGTGGTAAACCTGACAGGCCAATAATTAATAAGAGCACACGGTGATATTGTTTACTAGCGTGTGTATTTAAAGATGCACAAAAAAAGCTGGGTATCTACTTCCTTTCCAGCGCAGGAAGTTGAGGAGAAAAAGTCTGCGCCTCTAAAGAAGGATATTCTTGCCTCTTACAAATTCCTTCGGTGGCCCCGCGGGTATTTCAGGTTGTGGCGTTTTAGGCAGTTTGTGAAGAACTAAGAAAAGAAGCAATACTTTAGCTCGACAGATAAAAGCGCACCGGAATGGTCCAATTTCTGCCGGACGGATTTTTGAGAAAGGATCATCAACTGGTATCTTTTTAATCTATTGTATATAGTATAATCACGGTGACACATTGGTTCTCTTCAGATCACCGAAGTTAAGCAACGATGAGTCTGGTCAGTACAACATGAGTGGCAATTTGAGAATATAAAGCGCTGTAGGAAGTGGCAGGTTAGAAGCATTTCCATTATAAGGAGCAGTAAGGCGCCTCATTCCCTTCGTTAGCCAGTGGGAGATCCTTGGACAAAATCGAGTACCCTCTTAACCTCCGATCAAGACACGTGAAGTCACGGCAGACAGTTGATGGACGCACTGTTGAGCAATCTGACGTTTTTTGTTTTTGATTTCCGGAATAGGTCAACTCGTCATTATGTTAGGCAAATGATACTGATTGAGGTACGATGGCTAAGACTATCTGCTTTGTATACGAACTGTCCCTATAGCAGTAATAGCAACCTACTATACGTACTATACTGCAGAGTGCATCATAGTAAAACACTTTTTCAATTGTCTGCTATCAGAACACAGTTTAGTGACAATTTTTTTTTTGATTGATTAAATTATGTTGTTTTTTTTTTTTTTGTTTTTTAGGTTTTTTTTTTTTTTTTTTTTTTTTGTTACATATTTTTAATATTCTGAAACTCGGGGTTCCTTAATATCTCTTAAACTAAAACTTTAACAGAGACTTTTAATCATAACTAAAACTTTATAACAGTCGCTTGCAATATGTTAAGGCGTTGAATCATGTTTATTAAGATCCCGTCGTCTGATTATTGCATCCATATTTAATATTAAACCCTCTGAAAACATTAGAGATTAAAAATTGTTAGCGATCAGCTCCGACAATTTGAAATTTATTTGCGAAAGTAGTGTAGTGTTCACCGTATCAATCTAGCATAGTCTTCTTTCCTTTATTTTTAATAGTTTTATTCCTGTCTGTGTGTCTGTTTGTTTGTTCAAAATCTGGTTAATACATGCAAAAGATACACTGTTTCACAAATAGATATTTATACTGAAAACGGACTTTTATATACGTTTATTCCTGCATGATTTCTATATATACTCTTTTTTCAAATAGAATCAACACCCAAGAGGTTATTTCATTTGCATATTACATTAAAGAAAATATGTTTTAAAAATTATCTTTAAGTTTTTAATGGAAATTAGTAACAGAATTGCTTTACGTGTTCTATTCGCAAATATTGTATAAATTTAATTAGTTTAATTTATTTTAAATTTAAGTTACAATTAATTTATTTTATTTGTATAAACAACAACAGTTGCGGGTCAAAACAGAAGTTTTCATCTAACCTGAGTTATTCCCCTTTAATGAGATTTTATTTTCCTGTTTGGATTTCATAGATGAAGTTGACTGCGTTTTGCTCCCAAACATCAAAAATATGGCCAACTTTCAGTAAAATCGTAACGACTTAGGATATTTAGTGTATCTTAAATATCTGACTAAACCTTCAGCCCGGCAAATTTTTTTTACCTAGCAACGCTGGGTATATATAGCTAGTTTTTGTATATTCTACGTTTTGTGAAAAAGGGATGTTTTGGGGCTTAATGATATAATTAATAAGTATAACGCCTCAACAAATTTAAGGCTACTGTGTTTTTGCTGCTATATATAATTGACGAATTTGGATTATTCAACTGTACTCAGCTGTCTTAATAGCAAACGTACGTTTTTCAAAATATAATATTCTGGCTAAATTACAGACAATATGTAAGGCTAAAAGTTCCGTAACAAAATCCAGGCTGGATGGTGAGTTGGAAGAGCACATCACGGAATGTCCAGTTTGTACGATTCGCTAAATTCAACTGGTTATGTAATAGAGAAAATCTTGCATCGGTTCGCTTCGAAGAACTAGTACAAAAAACTGCGTTCATAAACCAAGCTATTCTATTAATCCATTGGCAAATTACCCAGCCCTTGCTTTCCTGTGTACACCAAGGATAAAATAGTGCACCAAATCATGTAACTGCTACATTTCCGTCGAAAAACGCGCAGTTTGAGTGGACGCAACGTTCGAATATCCTCAAACAGTAACGCATTCCGACAAAAGTCACAAATTACACACTTCTGAAATTCATCTCAAGTTAAGCCGAAGCTCGACACGAAACGCGAAGTCTCGACGTCGGCTAAGAAGTTTCACACTTCTGTCCGCCGTTGTAAAAATAATTTCCTTTTGAAGTGCGTCTCATTTATCGACAATTATTCATAAATAATTCCCGTCTATCGAAGATCGATAACGTTTAGTTTGATTTTGTTTTCGTTTTTTTATTATTTCTTTTTTTTCTTTAATCGATCTAACAATTGAACGAAAAATAAATGAAATGCAAAGATTCGAAACGGCGAAACAAAATGCAAAGTCAACTAATTTGAGAGTGAATATATATTAATATTCCTGCTTGACTGATCGTATATATATATATATATATATATATATATATATATATATATATATATATATATATATATATATATATATATACATATATATATATATACATATATATATATATATATATATATATATATATATATTTCAGAGGAAACATAATTTAATTTAAATACCAAAGAAACAAAAAAAACGGGCAGGTGGAATTATTAAAATTTCCTTAAGGCCTTATCGTCTGACCCTCTAAGAGGAAACGTCAGAATGATAAATTAAAAGCTAAGAATCGTATGAGGAAAGAGGGAAATTGGTTTCAGTTGGAAGACCAGTGAGAATATATATATATATATATATATATATATATATATATATATATATATATATATATATATATATAATTCTCACTATTCAGGTGGTTTTGAATCAGTAAATATTTCCAACTGATGTTTCTTTGGTATTTAAATTAAATTATGTTTCCTCTGAAATTTCTCCTCCCATTTTGCTGTACCAAGAATTTACTTATATATATATATATATATATATATATATATACTATGTGTGCAAAATCATGACTTCAAGACAAGGTGTTGATGGATGGCAAGGAAAAGTGTATTTCATTTTATGTTACAATTGTTTCAATTTCCAGTTCGACAATTTCAAGCATTATATCGTTTTAAATTTTTCATAAACCAACATTTCTTCAGACTTTATGAATAAACACACTTTTGGCAATGTAGGATTTTTTTTAATAGAAAGAAAAATTACACGAACTCAGTATATTACATATAAGTATATATATATATATATATATATATATATATATATATATATATATATAAGCGAGATAAGACACTCTTTTGCTTTTCAGCACAATTATTGAAGAAAATAGTTTTTGGAGTGGTTGTCGATAATTATATGGAGAAAATGATACGAAAAGAGAAGTTGATACAACCTGGGTAGTCCATTATCGGAAGGAGTCCAATGTCGTTCGGGGTTATAAATCCAGGTGGGCAGAAGATCGGCCCATGGGAGAAAGTGATATTCCCATATAGCGAAAGCGTACTGCTTCTTAATGATATTTCGAAAAGTATACGGGGCAGCCTTATTCATTGTTGCGTTGAGTATGTGTTGGTTGTACATTATATATATATATATATATATATATATATATATATATATATATATATATTCCAGGCAGAAATAAAATTTGCGCTAATGTAGCAGTCCACAACTCCATACTTGTCACAGACTATTTGACCAAGATGAGCATTAAGGCAGTTCCTCACCCTTCGTATAGTCCATACCTTGCTCCTCGTGACTTTTAGTTATTCCCTCAGCTCAAGGAAAGCGTTAGAGGCTGTCGTTATGATACAATTGAGGAGATGAAAGAGGCTGTGGCGAGGGTCATTGACAGGCTCACTGAAGAGGACTTCCATGGGGCCTTCCTGAAGTTGTTGAAACGGTAAAGTGCGTTGCGGTCGGAGGAGATTACTCTAACGGGACTAGAGTTTCATATGTATACTATCAATAAAAGTGCGCATATGAAAAAAGTCTGGAAACTTATTTAAGCACCACGTAATACCGAAATCCACGGCATGAAACTTACAGTACTTGATGTAACACTTAATGGAATGTGCTTTGATGAACATGTAGCACTTGTGCAACCTCGACGTAAATATCCCCGACTAACCAGACAAACAGCAGCATTGGCCGTTGGGTCAAGATCAAAGTGTAGTATCCGTTCTTCAGATGCTACACTTTAATTTCTTGTTCTCTGTTAGTGAAGGAGAAATCCTTCATGACTGAGACAATTTTTATTTTTTGTTCCTTTTCTCCATATTAAAAAATGACCCTGGTGTCTAACTCTGTCCCGTGGGGAGGCATAGTAAATAGGAACATTTCACACTTCCCTGTAGATGTTCTTAGATGCCGGGAAGTTTTTTGCTTTAAAAGTTTCTTCTCTCGAACAGTAGACTTTGGAATTCCCTTTCCTTGACTGTACTGATATGTAGATATTTGAATGCAATGTGAACAGGCATCTGGCTGCCCCACTCCCTATTTAAAGTGTCGCTGTGGACATGGTCACAAATAGTAGCCCCTTACCTCCAAGTGACACTGTATCTTTCGGATGAATAAGAATATAAAAACTTCCAAATGGTTACCAATTTTACCAATTTTTCCAGTAACCAATCGTTCCTTTACTTAACATCAATGAAATTTTAACATCAACTGAATCTTTTTCTTTTCTTTGAAGTTAAATAAATTAATTTGTTTCTTTTACTCATTAATGGATAAATAAAATAAAAATCGAAAGAAGAACTTCTCTTTGATTTAATAGAAATAAAATTGAATTACTTTTGGTTGACTTCAATAGATTGTTTGTGACACTTATGCAGATTCATTGGCTTTTGAAGAAGATGAAGATTGTAAACACTTTAAAGACAGATCGGTACAACGTCAACATTACTGCGACAAACAATATTGCCACCACCATGAACAACAGAATCAACAACAGCAACAACAACAGCAACATCAACGACAACATCAGTACCAACATCAATGACAACAACAACATCAATGACACAATCAACACTACTAACATCAGAACAATCTCTAACAACAACAAAACCACTACACACACCAGCAACAACAATGCCAAAAACAACGACGATAACAACAACAACAACAACAACAACAAAACCACTACACACACTAACAACAACACTACCAACAACAACGACAATAAAATCAACAATAACAACCAAAGTACCACACACACACCACTACAACACTACCAGCACCACCACAATCAATAACAACAACAACAACAACAACGACAACAACAACAACAAAACCACTACACACACTAACAACAACACTACCAACAACAACGACAATAACATCAACAATAACAACCAAAGTACCACACACACACCAACTACAACACTACCAGCACCACCACAATCAACAACAACAACAACAACAACAACAACGACAGCAACAACAACAACAACAATAACGGGAGCAACAACAACGAGAGTAACAACAACAACGACAGCAAGGTTAACAGTAACAACAACAACAACAACAATAACAACAACAACAACGAAAGCAGTCTAAGATTACAAGTGCATTTGAGAAGTTTTATCACCGCACAAGTCGAACGGCCAGGCGTTTAAAATCAACAGCAGCTTCTTTGATAAGACAGGGGCTCGTCCAAAATGAATGTTTCTGTTTAGAGGATAATGCAATCATAATACTTGACATTTGCATTGAACCTAGTTATCAGAAAAAAATTATTAGACAAATGCACGAAACGGCCCCAAAACCCTTATTTAGGGCGTTTTGTGTGACTAGGCGTTGTTCGTTAAGATAAGGACCATCTAGGTACTCACACCTTTCAGGGGAAAAAAAGATTTTGTTAATTCGATGCATTCGTTCGAAAGTTTTATTGGTATATATACAAACACACATAAATAAATAAATAAATAAACATTTAGAATTTTAATCATAGTATAGAGAATTACGCACATAAATGGATACGTTTTGAAGGCAAAAACAACACAAAGTTTTGAAACATACAAATTTGTTTGCTTATATCAGATATATTTCGATGTTACACATCCTTATACTTTTTTTTTTTATCCGAGAATGTTAATCCGTGGGTCTTGATAACGACTCGATATTTACAAATAAAAACAAAAAAGTAGTAATCAGCAGGTGTGTCGCGTTAGCCGCGCAAAGTAAAAGTAGTGAAAGAAATCTTTATTTTCTTTACCTGCTCTAGAAGCGTTTTGTGTGAATTAAAAATTGAAAATAATTACGTATATAAATGGATACGTTTTGAAGGCTAAACCAATGAATTTTTTTAATAAACAAATTTATTTGCTTATATCAGATATATTTTGACGCTACACATTCTTATCAATGAAGAGTCTGTCTTTATTTTTTTCTTTTACTTGACCACATGGTGGAATTCTATGTGCGAGAGTGTTATTGTTAATCAGTGGGTCCTGATAATAGCTCGATATTTAAAAATAAAAAGAAAACGCAATAATTTTATATTTTCAATTAACACACAAGTGCACTTCAAGTGCAGGTAAAGAAAAAAATCGTTTATTATATATATATATATATATATATATATATATATATATATATATATATATACACTTTAGTTTTTTCATAAGCAGTAATATGTTGCTACACAGTCATGAGCATATTTCAGTCAGCTAGTTACTAGTAACTAGAGAACTCTACAGTTTATAGGAAAGCAAAGATTGTAATAAAAATACCAGGTGTTGATATATTCATTGCAAACTCTGCTTTTGTATAAGCTGTATCGCCTGAAGAGTTCTCTAGTAGTAGCTGACCGAAACATGCTCATGATTGTGTAGCTACATACTACTGCTTATGTCAAAAAAATAAATTGAATACCCTGCTTTACTTCAGTATTGAGCACTTTTGTAATAACCGCATTAAACTACATTGGTTACTAAACATCTGGAAAACCATAAACTCAGATTTTATATATATATATATATATATATATATATATATATATATATATATATATATGTAGTCATTTATAAAATGTATATGGCGATTAAGCTACACTGAATATTCGGCGTTTCATCCACTCTAGGATTCCTCAGGCTTATGCGCGAATTATGTGGCTGTTTATCGTTTTTATATGGTGCTCTTCTATTGAGGATTTAGTTAGCCAATCAGCTTTCTAGTATCCACCGCGCCCCTTCCTATCAGCCAATGGGCATGCATTTTATCGAACAATAGGATCTGTTTTAAAACTAGGTTAGTGGTTTAAGGCAGACATTTTTTTGTTAGTTTATATATAAATATACATATGTGTACACACGTATATGCACATATATATATACATATGTATATGCATACATATATGTGTGATCGTTTATGTATATTCATGTTTATTTAATTTATTTATTTGTTTATTTTCTATTGTTTTTGTTAGTTTTAAAGCTATTTTGTATCGCTATCCTAGAGTAAGTTTTATTTGTGAACACAGTTATTTGCTATTTCTCTTCTACAGTTTAATAGATTTTGGTGTTCTTTAAAGTACAGGATAGCAAATTTTTCACGAAGGCATAATCTAAATGCGTCGTCTAAATGCCTACACGTGGTAGTTTGTTTTATTATTTTCTATTCGACTTCCGGCGAATGTCCGCTTTCTTTGAGTTCCCAGTATTTATTCGCTAGTGTTGTTTTTATACGGTGTTTTTTATTGTTGAATATACTTTTGTGGTCATAGTATCGGGTTTTGAAATCTAAAGAAGTCATGCCTACGTAATATTTCTTGTTATTTGGGTTTTCTTTCGCAAATATTGTTGCCTGATAAACTACGCTTTTTGTTAGACATTTATTTTGAACTGGGCAAAGTGTGCGGTGTCTACAGTTGCATTTATCTTGTTCGTTATTAGTGTTTTTATCTATAGTATGATTGTTCTTGTCCGGGTTTGGTTTGTTATTATTATTATTATTATTATTATTATTATTATTATTATTATTATTATTATTATTATTTCTGCTAGTGTTAGTTTTATTTTTGGCATGGTGTCTACTTTTTTATTGTTTATTTTTTTGTTGTTTACATTGTTTTTATTTAATATTTTGTTATTATGTGCTTTAATTATCATCTCTAAATTTTCGCAACAACTGTAGGATAACTTTAAGGTATTTTTATTGAAGATTTTGTGTAAGGGGTTGGTTGCGGGAAAGTGTTTTTCAATAAGATCTAGAAATTTCTCTCCAAGTTTTGTTTTTAACATTTGATTGTATGGGGCCGTATACCAAATTATAAGTCTTTTTCTTCTATTTTTAATTTTATTATAGTTATTGGTGTTTTGTTGCTTATATTTGATATCGATATTTTTGTATCCACTATTTTTAGGGCTGTTTCGTAGATATTGGTTGACCTTTTAAATGCATTTTCATCGCTTGAGTTATTACTGAGTCTACTTACGATCGAGTTAGGAATGTGTTTTATAATTGATGGTGGGTGATTGGACTTAGGGTTTACGTAAATTGGAGTAGCGTTATCTTTTAAGTATGGTTCATATGTGTTTTTATCTAAGTTTAACGTGACGTCCAGGAAGTTTTTTATTTTTATGTTAGCTGATACGTCTGCTTTTAGGCCTAATTTTTTCATTCCCCTGTGTATGATTTTCTTAAATTTTTCTGCCTTAAATTTGTTGGAGTTTTTTTATTATAGCTAATCCGTCATCTCTACATAGGCGTAGTATCGAATATGCTTGTGAGGGTATATAGAATGAATAATCCCACAAGACCTGACGCCTCTGCAGAATCCCTGACACCCATCGTCAAATCAAACGAATTTTTCATTTTAGTTTTTATCCATTGGTTATTGTTATTTATTAGAACTGATTTTCTACATTTTTTAATGACGTTGATTTCTTCCGAGGATATATCAGTGTATGCGTCGGCAAATTCTAGGGCAATGTTAAAAAGTTCTTCGGATATCGAGGGATAAAAGTCTATGATGTCAAACTGTATGAACGTACATTTATCTTTGTTTTCTATGTTTTTAAACCAGGTGATTGCTTCGGTAGTATTTGCCCACTGGTTTAGTTCCAGGTTTTGTTTGATTTGTTTGTTTACTCTAGAAAGTATTGTTTTGCTAATTCTACCTATTTCTGGTTTAGTTGGGTTTATCAGGCGGGTGCTGGGATTATTATTAAAGTCCCATTTGTGGTCTTTAAGCAGAATGTATGCCTCTCTAGGTTTCAATTTGCCAACTTTATCGCTAATTTTTAATTTATCGGTAATTTGGTTACTTTCACTATTTATTATATCTATGCAGTCGCATTCGTTTGTGTCTAGTTTTTTTGTAGTATTTTGTAATTTTTTCTGTGATAAGTTTGTTATATTCTTGTTTATCTATTTTATAAAAGTTTCTGGTTTTATCTGCTTTTACAAAAATTTTATTAGAATTGTTTATGTTTCTAACGATTTTGTGTAGTTTCCGTTGGAAATTGTTAGGTTGATTGTGAAATTCTAAGTTTTTAATTACGTTTAAAAGGGCATTTTCAAAGTTTATCAAAAAGTCTACTGTTTTCGCATTTTTATGGGTTTTAAAACCATAGGATTCTTTTTTGTTTACGTTTTCATTTTTAAGGAAGAAATTTGCTCGCCATCGCATTCGGCGTATTAGTTCATCTGTTTTTTGGATTAATTTAATAATATAGCTATGCTTGCTGGGTGTGGGGATGTTTTTTAGCGATGTTTCGAAATTAACTCTTTCCATATCTATTTTTAATGTGGTGAAATAAATTCTTTTGAGAGTGCTCGACTGTTTCAGGAGCTAAGTATAACTACTTCATTTACTCACATAAAATTAATATACGAAAGTATAGATTTGTGCGTAAACTTTAAGTATTTACTTCAAAAGTGTTCAATACGTAGGTAGAGCTAGTTATTAATTTATAAAATATCTATGGCGATTAAGCTACACTGAATATTCGGCGTTTCATCGACTCTAGGATTCTTCAGGCTTATGCGCGAATTCTGTTATTGTTTATCGTTTTTATATGGTCCTCTTCTATTTAAAGAACACCAAAATCTATTAAACTGTAGAAGAGAAATAGCAAATAACTGTGTTCACAAAATAAAATTTACTCTAGGATAGCGATACAAAATAGTTTTAAAACTAACAAAAACAATAGAAAATAAACAAATAAATAAATTAAATAAATATGAATATACATAAACGATCACACATATATGTATATATATATATATATATATATATATATATATATATATATGCATATATGTCCGATAAAATACATGCCCATTGGCTGATAGGAAGGGGCGCGGTGGATACTAGAAAGCTGATTGGCTAACTAAATCCTCAATAGAAGAGCACCATATAAAAAGATAAACAACCACAGAATTCGCGCATAAGCCTGAGGAATCCTAGAGTGGATGAAACGCCGAATATTCAGTGTAGCTTAATCGCCATATATATTTTATAAATTACTAACTAGCTCTACCTACGTATTGAGCACTTTTGAAGTAAATACTTAAAGTTTACGCATAAATTTATACTTTCGTATAATAATTTTATGTGAGTAAATGAAATAGTTATATATATGTATATATATGTATATGTATATATATACATATATATGTATATATATATATGTATATGTATGTATATATATATATATATATATATATATATATATATATATATATATGCGCAGATCATAATGCTATAAGCATATGATAATTCTAGCCGTCTAGAAATTTACGCTTTGTATAAATGTTAATTTTAACTGTATTTTTGCGGTTTACATTGGCCGTATGCTTTTTTCCTTGCTAATGGATGTTATTATGTACTAATGGATTAACGTTTCAAGTAAATTATTAACCTATACACACACACACACACACACACACATATATATATATATATATACTCAGACGGTCACCACTTCCACTTATCAAGGCGCCGATGTAACTCAAGGATAAAGGTTAAGTATTAAGTAGATGGTGGGACAATATAATTCAGACATATAACTTGGACTCTCTATCTACTTGAACTGTCTAAATAGTCAACAAAATAGGAATTTATTCACATCAGACTTGAAGATGATAGTGTCGGGAAGCAGACAAACGGTATCGTGCTCCAGAGACGGACAGATCTAGAGAAGAAAATTTGGGCGTGTAATTTTTGTTTAGTTTAGCATACAGATGGGGCGTGAGGAAGTTTGTTGGTAGTTGTTTCAGCTAAGCCAGTAATTTTGTGAACGTTTTCGGAGGACGGACCATAGATTGGAGCTCAGTAGAACACGTATCAGAAAGAGCGGACACACACACACACACACACACAAACACACACAAACACACACACACACACACACATATATATATGTTATATATATATATATATATATATATATATATATATATATATATATATATATAAGGCTATATTATGTCTGTCTGTCTGTCTGTTTCTATATTTTCAAACTTTATCTCTTCCGAAACTAAAAGCCGCAGAGCGGCGCTAGGGGCCTCAAATGATTGGATTTCTTTTTTTGTCCCGTTCTTTTATGGGTCTTTAGCTGTTAAAATAGTTTTTAAGGGGTCAAAAAATCGGTCAAAATTGAAAAAGTCGTTATTCATATAAGTTCATTTTTAATTTAAATTTTTAGTCAGTTAATATGCGTGTCACGTGGGTGCAGTAGTAACGTCACCAGCTTTGAATGCTACAACTTTGCTTTCGGTTTCGATTCTAGCTGATATCATCCAAATACCCCTTTTTTTAGTTTTTAAATCACGACTCTATAATAATATATACGAAATTCGGACAAATTAAAATATCATATTTACGCGTATCTAACGCCCGGGCAAAGCTTGAATATATATATATATATATATATATATATATATATATATATATATATATATATATATATATATATATATATATGTATATAATGGTCAGGTCATGTCATATGCTACTGGTATCATGTAACCCAGTACTACCTGCGTCACCGGCGACTAAACTTGTTCCCCCACCAGACTTGTTTGGTGAGGAGGGCAGCTAGTCTCCCTGAAGGATTAAAAACAAGACCTTCCAAAGGGGCGAATTAACCCCTTTTCGGGGTCAACGGCCAACTAGCACCGTGTATATTTGTGTGTATGTATATATGTGTTGAGGTGGAGAGGTCTCCCGTAAGCCGTGGTGAAGGCGACCTTTCTAGGAGAAGTAAATCTCTGATTTAAAAAAAAAACATAAAGCGGTAGACCAGTACCCGTATTAAGCGGGTGTGCAGTTTAACTTGTTGCTGGCTATCTTGCTCTTGCTTTTGCTGGATCTCAGCATTTTGAACCGAGAGAGAGAGACTTAGCTGTCGTACAAAGGTAAGATTCTGTAGCATCATCTTTGTATAGATACTCGCTCAGGCATTTGGGCTCATGGACTTTAAGTGTCTGAGAGAGTGGCACTCGTCTGACAAGACGTTGCAATCTCATATATAAATATTAATAGCAATTAAGCTATGCAGACATTTTCGCATTCCATCATCACGATGCATAGAATTGATGTTACCGCGTGTTTTATATATTTACGTGGTGTTGAGTTTTAACTATATTGAACAGCCAATGGTTGGTTGGTTGTTTTTGTTTTACGGCATATCAACCCTTTTCAGGTTATTTAATGCCGAATTCAAAGATTCGGAAGAAATTTTTTTAAAATAGAATATATTTGTTGTTTTCAAGTCGATTTCTATTTAACCCATAGTTGGGACCCTAACAGGTACTACCACTCCGGGTCAGAGTGGACCTGAGAGCAATGGCAATTAAAGGGTGGCTCCCCACACTCCAAAGCCCGCAAGCTGGGCCCTCATCACCGGATATAGTTTAAGGTCATATCCAGGACCCTAACAGCCAATGGTTGCGCGTTTATCATGGAAAGGTTCACATGACTTGTAATTCACCTCTTTTTTGTTTACTTTTGGCGGGAATGGGCTATCTTTCTTTGTCTATTAAAAGGTGGTTGTTTATATTTGTAATGCTCCTTCCGGTCCTAATGCCGGACAATTTTCCTTAAATCTGCCACATTTATCCTCCCAAGGCACCTATTTGTCGAAATAGGAAATAGGAAATACGACTACACGTAAAAATCTAGAGGGATTTTTATCGAGATTGTACTCCTTTAAATCAACCCTGTTCTGTTTTTATTTAACTTTTTGGCAGGAAAGTTAGATATAAGGTCAAGTGGGTGTTTGAAAAGCGATCGCACTTCAGGAAGTGCAATCTGATATACAAAACTGTCTGAGCAGCTCCCTCAGCATTTCCTAGTAGACGTGTCACGGGCGATTATCAATAAATTTACCTCTTATCAAAATAAACCACCGATGTATTTGATAAAAATACTTTTCTGTGAGTTATTTTAATTTAAAGTCAGCTGCGTGTAAAATAAAAAGTTATGAAGATGTTTAAACGTTAACCATAAAACCTTTTGGCAGCAAAATCCCATGCCCACACTTTCCTAGATGCCGGAAAACTTTCTACTCTAATAGTTTCTGCAGTCTAACTGTTGAGCTTTGCAATTCCTTCTCTGCTTCCTGCTTCCCTGGCTGTGCTAACACGCTGAAATTTAAATGTAATGTGAACAAACATCTCAATATTCAAGTTCCTACATAGTGCTCCTTTAGATATGGACTTGGATAGTAGTTCCTTATGTCCAATATACGTACACCTTTTTCTGGCGAATAAGAGTAAAGAAAAAAAAACGTCTTGTTAAAAATGTAATAATCACTTCATACCGTCTATAAAGCTGTATTCCTGTCTGTTATTTTGCTTGTTTTTTTTTTTTGTTTTTCTTTGTTTTTTTGTTTAGTTTTTTTTTTGGGGGGGGGTTGTTTGTTCACAATACACGTCATACAGCAGATAGCAGATAGTGTTATGTATGATGAACTCATGTTTCTGTTCGGCAATTTATATATGACGCCATGAGCTATGACGCCACACATGCAAACGTCACATATACGACTACGTCATCATATATGACGTCATCACACATGTGATGTACCTATTTACTATGCCTCCCCACGGGACAGAGTTAGACACCAGGGTCGTTTTTTAACGTGGAGAAAAGGTACAAAAATAAAAATTGTCTCAGTCGTGAAGGATCTCTGTTTCGACCTGGCAACGCCGGATGTGTACAGCTAATTCAGTAATATTAGTAATCCGTAGCGTCCCTCATCCTATAGCGGGCAATAATTTCCGTTTCATTAGACCTTATCCTCGATTCGCCCTTTGCTCTGATTAGTTGCGGCCGAATAGTAACACTTACGTGGGATTTGACTAACCTATCTAGAAGGAACTTACATTACACTGACGGATTTTACAAAACCGAAATCTAAGTTTATACATTTTCTATATTATAGGGATATAAAGAATAAGAATGATACTATTTCTGAACTTAGTAGTCCTAACACCATAAACTTAAAAAAAAAATATTTTCTAGTTAGCAGGATCCTTGTACTGGCGTTGCCCCTTGGAAGTAAAACACAAATCAGGAAAGAGTCGGTAAAGGACCTCCCTCCCGGTGTGGCACTATTTCTAACACACTCTACAGCATGACCGAGTGGTTATTTGGTCATATGCGTAGAGATACAAAGAAACGCCATCCCATAATTTCCTTTCCTAGAGCTCTCCCTCTTTCTGTTCAGGTCGTCATGAGGTGAGCACCATAATTTTTTGTCTCTCCGTAAACGAGGGGGGGGAGCACCCCTCCCTCAAAACTAGTTAGGTTAGTTAGTTTTAAATTGTAAAAGATTTTTGTAATATATTGTATCTCTAATGTAAAATAAAATGGTTATGTTCCATATATATTACAATTGTGTCGCGTGTCGTCTTTCTTGTGTCTGCCATAAATGCCTGCCACAAATGCCTTCATTGAAACAACGTAGCGGTTCGAAGGATAAAGAAAGAAAATTCCAGTCAGACGCCACCAGATGAAGAAGTCAAGACGTTTCGTTGGAGAAGAAGGAGCCACACAGCACATCCAACATCTCAGGTATGCTTTTCTTCTTATAGATCCTAATGACGGCCATCTTCATATCTTCCCGAGACCACTTTAAGACATTAAGACCTGAAGCCAGTCACACCTTAGTGACCGGCTGATCGTGCTATACCGGAAAACAAATTAAACTACGGTTATGAGCCTGGGAAGATAGTGGGCACTGACGTCCGTGGTCCAAATGAAATCATCTGACTTCCACAGTCGGGCATTGTCTGAAAGTAGCAGTTAGCGGGAGCCACTGGCTCTCATTGTTATAACTGGGGGCTAATGATGAGTAGTGTTGGTTTGAAGATTACTGGTGGGGACTGGTGAATATTGGCGAGCATTGGCTGCCTTTGCAATTGATAGTCACTGACGGTCATAATCAGTGTCAGCCTCCATTGGACTGCTTCAAACTACAATCGTCTGACTTCAACTTTCGGACATTGTTGGATGGACACTAACATCCACTGGCTGCATGTGGAGCGGGGGCAGTGATGGTTACTAGCAATTAGTACTTGTTAAGGTGGTAACTTGCATTCCCTTGCATTTACTGGTTTACCAATATCGGTCACCATTCGACTGCCTTTCCAACTGTCATTGTCTGTTCCCCGAGTTCACTGTCAGTCATGACCAGTATCGGCCTCTATTGGACTGCTCCAAAAATAAACTCTCTGTCTTCAATGGCGAGCACTGGTGGCCATTGGCGGTTTTAGGGGGTTTGGTCATTGTTGGTCATTATAGATCATAACCAGTCTTGAGCCCCATTTGACTGCGTTGAAATGAAATGGCCTGTCTTCAATATTCGTGCATTTTCATCCATTGTATGGTAGTGTCATTCAGTATTGGGCACTGTTGGACACTGGCGGTTATTACGGTGATTAACAGCGATTTTCATGTGATTACTGTCAGTATTTGTCAGTGGCGGGTACATGTAGGCAGTATCTGGTGGTGGTGGTTGGCAAGGTCTAGCAGTGGCGGTCAGTGGCGCTTAGTGGCGGTCACTGCTGTATCAAGCCGATTTCTCTTGTTTTTAGGCGTTAACTGATATTTTGGTGTAAAAAACTAACTTGAATATAACGGAAATACTTATATTATTTAAAATGGAGGCACTTTATTTTATTATGTACGATACGTTTTTTTTTCTTGTTTGAGAGGGTTTTTAATTTTTTTTTTAATAAATGAATGCTGAGATGATGCCTATTAATTAAGATTTCGTTTGAAAATGAGTTCATTATCTACAATTATTCAATTTAATTTTTTTTTACGGCATTCAAGAAAAATATTGACTAAATATTTTTTAATGTAAGCTGCATCCTTATTTCCTTAACAAAAACTAACTTGGCCTTCGGGTCAAGATCAAAGTATAGTATCTGTTCTTCAGATGCTCCACTTCAATTTCTTGTTCTCTTTCAGTGGAGAAGAAATCCTTCACGACTGAGACAATTTTTATTTTTGTTCCTTTTCTCCACATTAAAAAACGAACATGGTGTCTCTGTCCCGTGGGGAAACATTTTAAATAGGAATAAAACTTATCAATAGACAAACGCAGACAATTGTTGGTTTTATAATGAGTTCATTCTTGACGATTATGCGATTTATGTTTAACGCAAATTTATAAAATAATATATTTTTAATAGAAAAAAATACAAAAACTGTATTTTTATGTAGGCTGCGTTTTTTCTTGAGTGAGGGCATTTTTAAAAACGTATTTTTAATAAAAGAACGCCAAGATGGTGTCTCTTAATTAATATTCGTTTTAAAATACGTAAAATTGTAGAGAATGATCTCTACAATTATTCAATTTAATTCTTGTTTCTAGTAGTGATAGGACGATTCCAATATATTTCCCGATTCCGATACAATTACCAATTCCGATTTCAATTCTTTATAAATATCTAGATATTTAACTATAAAGTTGTTATTTTTTCAGGATTACAGTAAAAACGCGTTAAATGTGCATATATTTTCTCGAAACGTTAAAAAACAGACTTGTGGGGTTGATTTGTAGTTTAAAAGCAATAAATATCATTTTATCATTACTATCACCATCAGTGGGAGATTTTGTTTAAAACAAAATAAAATAAAAAGAGATAAATAAAGGAATCGTTTTTGGCATCGGAAAAATAGGCACGCTTTTTTTTTCCGATTCCGATACCGATTCTGATACCACCGAAAGTTTCGATTTTTCCGATTCCCGATTCTGATTCCGATTAATCGTTGGAATACTAGTTTCTAGGCATGTAAGGAAAAATATAAAACATATATTTTGTAATATAGGGTTTTTATTTGCTGCAAAACGAATTAATAAACGAACGCAGATATCGTGTCTCTATCTTGTTAAATTATTTTCTTAAAGTGACATTATTTTCTGTGCGATTTATACGTAATTTAAATGTTACATTATTTTCTTAAAGTGACATTATTTTCTATCACTGTGTGATTTATACGTAATTTAAATGTTAAATTATTTTCTTAAAGTGACATTATTTTCTATCACTGTGTGATTCATACGTAATTTAAATGTTAAATTATTTACTTAAAGTGACATTATTTTCAATCACTGTGTGATTTATACGTAATTTAAATGTTAAATTATTTTCTTAAAGTGACTTTATTTTCAATCACTGTGCGATTTATACGTAATTACAATGGTAAATTATTTTCTTAAAGTGACTTTATTTTCTATCACTGTGTGATTTATACGTAATTTAAATGTTAAATTATTTTCTTAAAGTGACTGTATTTTCTATCACTGTGCGATTTATACGTAATTTAAATGTTAAATTATTTTCTTAAAGTGTCTTTATTTTCTATCACTGTGCGATTTATACGTAATTTAAATGTTAAATTATTTTCTTAAAGTGACTTTATTTTCTATCACTGTGTGATTCATACGTAATTTAAATGTTAAATTATTTTCTTAAAGTGACATTATTTTCTATCACTGTGCGATTTATAGGTAATTTAAATGTTAAATTATTTTCTTAAAGTGACATTATTTTCTATCACTGTGTGATTCATACGTAATTTAAATGTTAACTTATTTTCTTAAAGCGTCTTTATTTTCTATCACTGTGCGATTTATACGTAATTTAAATGTTAAATTATTTTCTTAAAGTGACATTATTTTCTATCACTGTGTGATTTATACGTAATTTAAATGTTAAAATATTTTCTTAAAGTGACTTTATTTTCTATCACTGTGCGATTTATACGTAATTTAAATGTTAAATTATTTTCTTAAAGTGACTTTATTTTCTGTGCGATTTATACGTAATTTAAATGTGAAATTATTTTCTTAAAGTGACTTTATTTTCTGTGCGATTTATCCGTAATTTAAATGTTAAATTATTTTCTTAAAGTGACTTTATTTTCTATCACTGTGCGATTTATCCGTAATTTAAATTGTAAATTATTTTCTTAAAGTGACTTTATTTTCTGTACGATTTATCCGTAATTTAAATGTTAAATTATTTTCTTAAAGTGACTTTATTTTCTGTGCGATTCATACGTAATTTAAATGGTAAATTATTTTCTTTGAGTGACTTTATTTTCTGTGCGATTTATACGTAATTTAAATGTTAAATTATTTTCTTAAACTGACTTTATTTTCTATCACTGTGTGATTCATACGTAATTTAAATGTTAAATTATTTTCTTAAAGTGACATTATTTTCTATCACTGTGTGATTCATACGTAATTTAAATGTTAACTTATTTTCTTAAAGCGTCTTTATTTTCTATCACTGTGCGATTTATACGTAATTTAAATGTTAAATTATTTTCTTAAAGTGACATTATTTTCTATCACTGTGTGATTTATACGTAATTTAAATGTTAAAATATTTTCTTAAAGTGACTTTATTTTCTATCACTGTGCGATTTATACGTAATTTAAATGTTAAATTATTTTCTTAAAGTGACTTTATTTTCTGTGCGATTTATACGTAATTTAAATGTGAAATTATTTTCTTAAAGTGACTTTATTTTCTGTGCGATTTATCCGTAATTTAAATGTTAAATTATTTTCTTAAAGTGACTTTATTTTCTATCACTGTGCGATTTATCCGTAATTTAAATTGTAAATTATTTTCTTAAAGTGACTTTATTTTCTGTACGATTTATCCGTAATTTAAATGTTAAATTATTTTCTTAAAGTGACTTTATTTTCTGTGCGATTCATACGTAATTTAAATGGTAAATTATTTTCTTTGAGTGACTTTATTTTCTGTGCGATTTATACGTAATTTAAATGTTAAATTATTTTCTTAAACTGACTTTATTTTCTATCACTGTGTGATTCATACGTAATTTAAATGTTAAATTATTTTCTTAAAGTGACATTATTTTCTATCACTGTGCGATTTATACGTAATTTAAATGTTAAATTACTTTCTTAAAGTGTCTTTATTTTCTATCACTGTGCGATTTATACGTAATTTAAATGTTAAATTATTTTCTTAAAGTGACTTTATTTTCTATCACTGTGCGATTTATCCGTAATTTAAATATTAAATTATTTTCTTAAAGTGACTTTATTTTCTGTGCGATTTATACGTAATTTAAATGTTAAATTATTTTCTTAAAGTGACTTAATTTTCTGTGCGATTTATACGTTATTTAAATGTTAAATTATTTTCTTAAAGTGACATTATTTTCTATCACTGTGCGATTTATACGTAATTCAAATGTTAAATTATTTTCTTAAAGTGCATTTATTTTCTGTGCGATTTATACGTAATTTAAATGTTAAATTATTTTCTTAAAGTGACTTTATTTTCTGTGCGATTTATCCGTAATTTAAATGGTAAATTATTTTCTTAAAGTGACTTTATTTTCTGTGCGATTTATACGTAATTTAAATGTTAAAAAATTTTCTTAAACTGACTTTATTTCCTATCACTGTGCGATTTATACGTAATTTAAATGTTAAATTATTTTCTTAAAGTGACTTTATTTTCAATCACTGTGCGATTTATCCGTAATTTAAATGTTAAATTATTTTCTTAAAGTGACTTTATTTTCTGTGCGATTTATACGTAATTTAAATGTTAAATTATTTTCTTAAAGTGACTTTATTTTCTGTGCGATTTATACGTAATTTAAATGTTAAATTATTTTCTTAAAGTGACTTTATTTTCTATCACTGTGCGATTTATACGTAATTCAAATGTTAAATTATTTTCTTAAAGTGACTTTATTTTCTGTGCGATTTATACGTAATTTAAATGCTAAATTATTTTCTTATCTGACTTTATTTTCTATCACTGTGCGATTTATACGAAATTTAAATGTTAAATTATTTTCTTAAAGTGATTTATTTTCTGTGCGATTTATACGTACTTTAAATGCTAAATTATTTTTTACACTGACTTTATTTCCTATCACTGTGATATTTATACGTAATTTAAATGTTAAATTATTTTCTTTAAGTGACTTTATTTTCTATCACTGTGCGATTTATACGTAATTTAAATGTTAAATTATTTTCTTAAAATGACTTTATTTTCTATCACTGTGCGATTTATACGTAATTTAAATGCTAAATTATTTTCTTAAAGTGACTTTATTTTCTATCATTGTGCCATTTATACGTAATTTAAATGTTAAATTATTTTCTTAAAGTGACTTTATTTTCTATCACTGTGCGATTTATACGTAATTTAAATGTTAAATTATTTTCTTAAAGTGACATTATTTTCTATCACTGTGTGATTCATACGTAATTTAAATGCTAAATTATTTTCCTAAAGTGACTTTATTTTCTATCACTGTGCGATTTATACGTAATTTAAATGGTAAATTATTTTCTTAAAGTGACTTTATTTTCTATCACTGTGCGATTTATACGTAATTTAAATGTTAAATTATTTTCTTAAAGTGTCTTTATTTTCTATCACTGTGCGATTTATCCGTAATTTAAATGTAAAATTATTTTCTTAAAGTGTCTTTATTTTCTATCACTGTGTGATTTATACGTAATTGAAATGTTAAATTATTTTCTTAAAGTGACTTTATTTTCTATCACTGTGCGATTTATACGTAATTTAAATGTTAAATTATTTTCTTAAAGTGTCTTTATTTTCTATCACTGTGTGATTTATACGTAATTTTAATGCTAAATTATTTTCTTAAAGTGACATTATTTTCTATCACTGTGTGATTCATACGTAATTTAAATGCTAAATTATTTTCCTAAAGTTACTTTATTTTATGTGCGATTTATACGTAATTTAAATGGTAAACTATTTTCTTAAAGTGACTGTATTTTCTATCACTGTGTGATTCATACGTAATTTAAATGCTAAATTATTTTCCTAAAGTGACTTTATTTTCTATCACTGTGCGATTTATAAGCAATTTAACTGTTAAATTATTTTCTTAGTGTGTTTTTATTTTCTATCACTGTGCGATTTATACGTAATTTAAATGTTAAATTATTTTCTTAAAGTGACATTATTTTCTATCACTGTGTGATTTATACGTAATTTAAATGTAAAATTATTTTCTTAAAGTGTCTTTATTTTCTATCACTGTGTGATTTATACGTAATTTTAATGTTAAATTATTTTCTTAAAGTGACTTTATTTTCTATAACTGTGCGATTTATACGTAATTTAAATGTAAAATTATTTTCTTAAAGTGTCTTTATTTTCTATCACTGTGTGATTTATACGTAATTTAAATGCTAAATTATTTTCTTAAAGTGACTGTATTTTCTATCACTGTGTGATTTATACGTAATTTAAATGCTAAATTATTTTCTTAAAGTGACTTTATTTTCTATCACTGTGCGATTTATACGTAATTTAAATGTTAAATTATTTTCTTAAAGTGACAATATTTTCTATCACTGTGCGATTTATACGTAATTTAAATGCTAAATTATTTTCTTAAAGTGACTTTATTTTCTATCACTGTGGGATTTATATGCAATTTAAATGTTAAATTATTTTCTTAAAGTGACTTTATTTTCTATCACTGTGCGATTTATACGTAATTTAAATGTTAAATTATTTTCTTAAAGTGACATTATTTTCTATCACTGTGCGATTTATACGAAATTTAAATGCTAAATTATTTTCTTAAAGTGACTTTATTTTCTATCACTGTGCGATTTATACGTAATTTAAATGTTAAATTATTTTCTTAAAGTGACTTTATTTTCTATCTCTGTGTGATTTATACGTAATTTAAATGCTAAATTTTTTTCTTAAAGTGACTTTATTTTATGTGCGATTTATACGTAATTTAAATGTTAAATTATTTTCTTAAAGTGCATTTATTTTCTGTGCGATTTATGCGTAATTTAAATGTTAAATTATTTTCTTTAAGTGACATTATTTTCTGTGCGATTTATACGTAATTTAAATGTTAAATTATTTTCTTAAACTGACTTTATTTTCTGTGCGATTTATACGTAATTTAAATGTTAAATTATTTTCTTAAAGTGACTATATTTTCAATCACTGTGCGATTTATACGTAATTAAAATGTTAACTTATTTTCTTAAAGTGACTTTATTTTCTGTGCGATTTATACGTAATTTAAATGCTAAATTATTTTCTTATCTGACTTTATTTTCTATCACTGTGCGATTTATACGAAATTTAAATGTTAAATTATTTTCTTAAAGTGACTTTATTTTCTGTGCGATTTATGCGTACTTTAAATGTTAAATTATTTTCTTAAACTGACTTTATTTCCTATCACTGTGCGATTTATACGTAATTTAAATGTTAAATTATTTTCTTTAAGTGACTTTATTTTCTATCACTGTGCGATTTATACGTAATTTAAATGTTAAATTATTTTCTTAAAGTGACTTTATTTTCTATCACTGTGCGATTTATACGTAATTTAAATGCTAAATTATTTTCTTAAAGTGACTTTATTTTCTATCACTGTGCGATTTATACGTAATTTAAATGTTAAATTATTTTCTTAAAGTGACTTTATTTTCTATCACTGTGCGATTTATACGTAATTTAAATGTTAAATTATTTTCTTAAAGTGACATTATTTTCTATCACTGTGTGATTCATACGTAATTTAAATGCTAAATTATTTTCCTAAAGTGACTTTATTTTCTATCACTGTGCGATTTATACGTAATTTAAATGGTAAATTATTTTCTTAAAGTGACTTTATTTTCTATCACTGTGCGATTTATACGTAATTTAAATGTTAAATTATTTTCTTAAAGTGTCTTTATTTTCTATCACTGTGCGATTTATACGTAATTTAAATGTTAAATTATTTTCTTAAATTGTCTTTATTTTATATCACTGTGTGATTTATACGTAATTTAAATGGTAAATTATTTTCTTAAAGTGACTTTATTTTCTATCACTGTGCGATTTATACGTAATTTAAATGTTAAATTATTTTCTTAAAGTGTCTTTATTTTTTATCACTGTGTGATTTATACGTAATTTAAATGCTAAATTATTTTCTTAAAGTGACATTATTTTCTATCACTGTGTGATTCATACGTAATTTAAATGCTAAATTATTTTCCTAAAGTTACTTTATTTTATGTGCGATTTATACGTAATTTAAATGGTAATTTATTTTCTTAAAGTGACTGTATTTTCTATCACTGTGTGATTTATACGTAATTTAAATGCTAAATTATTTTCTTAAAGTGACTTTATTTTATGTGCGATTAATACGTAATTTGAATGCTAAATTATTTTCTTAAAGTGACATTATTTTCTATCACTGTGCGATTTATACGTAATTAAAATGCTAAATTATTTTCTTAAAGTGACATTATTTTCTATCACTGTGCGATTTATATGCAATTTAAATATTAAATTATTTTCTTAAAGTGACATTATTTTCTATCACTGTGTGATTCATACGTAATTTAAATGCTTAATTATTTTCCTAAAGTGACTTTATTTTCTATCACTGTGCGATTTATACGTAATTTAAATGGTAAATTATTTTCTTAAAGTGACTTTATTTTCTATCACTGTGCGATTTATACGTAATTTAAATGTTAAATTATTTTCTTAAAGAGTCTTTATTTTCTATCTCTGTGCGATTTATACGTAATTTAAATGTAAAATTATTTTCTTAAAGTGTCTTTATTTTCTATCACTGTGTGATTTATACGTAATTGAAATGTTAAATTATTTTCTTAAAGTGACTTTATTTTCTATCACTGTGCGATTTATACGTAATTTAAATGTTAAATTATTTTCTTAAAGTGTCTTTATTTTCTATCACTGTGTGATTTATACGTAATTCAAATGCTAAATTATTTTCTTAAAGTGACTGTATTTTCTATCACTGTGTGATTTATACGTAATTTAAATGTTAAATCATTTTCTTTAAGTGACTTTATTTTCTATCACTGTGTGATTTATACGTAATTTAAATGCTAAATTATTTTCTTAAAGTGACTTTATTTTCCATCACTGTGCGATTTATACGTAATTTAAATGCTAAATTATTTTCTTAAAGTGACATTATTTTCTATCACTGTGCGATTTATACGTAATTTAAATGCTAAATTATTTTCTTAAAGTGACTTTATTTTCTATCACTGTGCGATTTATATGCAACTTAAATGTTAAATTATTTTCTTAAAGTGTCTTTATTTTCTATCACTGTGCGATTTATACGTAATTTAAATGTTAAATTATTTTCTTAAAGTGACATTATTTTCTATCACTGTGCGATTTATACGTAATTTAAATGCTAAATTATTTTCTTAAAGTGACATTATTTTCTATCACTGTGCGATTTATACGAAATTTAAATGCTAAATTATTTTCTTAAAGTGACTTTATTTTCTATCACTGTGCGATTTATACGTAATTTAAATGTTAAATTATTTTCTTAAAGTGACTGTATTTTCTATCTCTGTGTGATTTATACGTAATTTAAATGCTAAATTATTTTCTTAAAGTGTCTTTATTTTATGTGCGATTTATACGTAATTTAAATGTTAAATTATTTTCTTAAAGTGCATTTATTTTCTGTGCGATTTATACGTAATTTAAATGTTAAATTATTTTCTTAAAGTGACTTTATTGTCTGTGCGATTTATCCGTAATTTAAATTGTAAATTATTTTCTTAAAGTGACTTTATTTCCTGTGCGATTTATACGTAATTTAAATGTTAAATTATTTTCTTAAACTGCCTTTATTTTCTATCACTGTGCGATTTATACGTAATTTAAATGTTAAATTATTTTCTTAAAGTGACTTTATTTTCTAACACTGTGCGATTTATACGTAATTCAAATGTTAAATTATTTTCTTAAAGTGACTTTATTTTCTGTGCGATTTATCCGTAATTTAAATGTTAAATTTTTTTCTTATCCGACTTTATTTTCTATCACTGTGCGATTTATACGTAATTTAAATGTTAAATTATTTTCTTAAAGTGACTTTATTGTCTGTGCGATTTATCCGTAATTTAAATTGTAAATTATTTTCTTAAAGTGACTTTATTTCCTGTGCGATTTATACGTAATTTAAATGTTAAATTATTTTCTTAAACTGCCTTTATTTTCTATCACTGTGCGATTTATACGTAATTTAAATGTTAAATTATTTTCTTAAAGTGACTTTATTTTCTATCACTGTGCGATTTATACGTAATTCAAATGTTAAATTATTTTCTTAAAGTGACTTTATTTTCTGTGCGATTTATCCGTAATTTAAATGTTAAATTTTTTTCTTATCCGACTTTATTTTCTATCACTGTGCGATTTATACGAAATTTAAATGTTAAATTATTTTCTTAAAGTGACTTTATTTTCTGTGCGATTTATACGTACTTTAAATGCTAAATTTTTTTCTTAAACTGACTTTATTTCCTATCACTGTGCGATTTATACGTAATTTAAATGTAAAATTATTTTCTTTAAGTGACTTTATTTTCTATCACTGTGCGATTTATACGTAATTTAAATGTTAAATTATTTTCTTAAATGACTTTATTTTCTATCACTGTGTGATTTATACGTAATTTAAATGTTAAATTATTTTCTTAAAGTGACTTTATTTTCTATCACTGTGCGATTTATACGTAATTTAAATGTTAAATTATTTTCTTAAAGTGACATTATTTTCTATCACTGTGTGATTCATACGTAATTTAAATGTTAAATTATTTTCCTAAAGTGACATTATTTTCTATCACTGTGCGATTTATACGTAATTTAAATGGTAAATTATTTTCTTAAAGTGACTTTATTTTCTATCACTGTGCGATTTATACGTAATTTAAATGTTAAATTATTTTCTTAAAGTGTCTTTATTTTCTATCACTGTGCGATTTATACGTAATTTTAATGCTAAATTATTTTCTTAAAGTGTCTTTATTTTCTATCACTGTGTGATTTATACGTAATTTAAATGTTAAATTATTTTCTTAAAGTGTCTTTATTTTCTATCACTGTGTGATTTATACGTAATTTAAATGCTAAATTATTTTCTTAAAGTGACATTATTTTCTATCACTGTGTGATTCATACGTAATTTAAATGCTAAATTATGTTCCTAAAGTTACTTTATTTTATGTGCGATTTATACGTAATTTAAATGGTAAATTATTTTCTTAAAGTGACTGTATTTTCTATCACTGTGTGATTTATACGTAATTTAAATGCTAAATTATTTTCTTAAAGTGACTTTATTTTATGTGCGATTTATACGTAATTTAAATGGTAAATAATTTTCTTAAAGTGACATTATTTTCTATCACTGTGCGATTTATACGTAATTAAAATGCTAAATTATTATCTTAAAGTGACTTTATTTTCTATCACTGTGCGATTTATATGCAATTTAAATGTTAAATTATTTTCTTAGTGTGTCTTTATTTTCTATCACTGTGCGATTTATACGTAATTAAAATGTTAAATTATTTTCTTAAAGTGACATTATTTTCTATCACTGTGCCATTTATACGTAATTTAAATGCTAAATTATTTTCTTAAAGTGACATTATTTTCTATCACTGTGCGATTTATACGTAATTTAAATTTTAAATTATTTTCTTAAAGTGACATTATTTTCTATCACTGTGTGATTCATACGTAATTTAAATGCTAAATTATTTTCCTAAAGTGACTTTATTTTCTATCACTGTGCGATTTATACGTAATTTAAATGCTAAATTATTTTCTTAAAGTGACTTTATTTTCTATCACTGTGCGATTTATACGTAATTTAAATGTTAAATTATTTTCTTAAAGTGACATTATTTTCTATCACTGTGCGATTTATACGTAATTTAAATGCTAAATTATTTTCTTAAAGTGACTTTATTTTCTATCACTGTGTGATTTATACGTAATTTAAATGTTAAATTATTTTCTTAAAGTGACTTTATTTTCTATCACTGTGCGATTGATACGTAATTTAAATGTAAAATTATTTTCTTAAAGTGTCTTTATTTTCTATCACTGTGTGATTTATAAGTAATTTAAATGCTAAATTATTTTCTTAAAGTGACTGTATTTTCTATCACTGTGTGATTTATACGTAATTTAAATGCTAAATTATTTTCTTAAAGTGACTTTATTTTCTATCACTGTGCGATTTATACGTAATTTAAATGCTAAATTATTTTCTAAAAGTGACATTATTTTCTATCACTGTGCGATTTATACGTAATTTAAATGCTAAATTATTTTCTTAAAGTGACTTTATTTTCTATCACTGTGCGATTTATATGCAATTTAAATGTTAAATTATTTTCTTAAAGTGACTTTATTTTCTATCACTGTGTTATTTATACGTAATTTAAATGTTAAATTATTTTCTTAAAGTGACTTTATTTTCTATCTCTGTGTGATGTATACGTAATTTAAATGCTAAATTATTTTCTTAAAGTGACTTTATTTTATGTGCGATTTATACGTAATTTAAATGGTAAATTATTTTCTTAAAGTGCATTTATTTTCTGTGCGATTTATGCGTAATTCAAATGTTAAATTATTTTCTTAAAGTGACTTTATTTTCTGTGCGATTTATCCGTAATTTAAATGGTAAATTATTTTCTTAAACTGACTTTATTTTCTGTGCGATTTATACGTAATTTAAATGTTAAATTATTTTCTTAAACTGACTTTATTTTCTATCACTGTGCGATTTATACGTAATTTAAATGTTAAATTATTTTCTTAAAGTGACTTTATTTTCAATCACTGTGCGATTTATCCGTAATTTAAATGTAAAATTATTCTCTTAAAGTGACTTTATTTTCTGTGTGATTTATACGTAATTTAAATGGTAAATTATTTTCTTAAAGTGACTGTATTTTCTGTGCGATTTATACGTAATTTAAATGTTAAATTATTTTCTTAAAGTGACTTTATTTTCTATCACTGTGCGATTTATACGTAATTCAAATGTTAAATTATTTTCTTAAAGTGACTTTATTTTCGGTGCGATTTATACGTACTTTAAATGTTAAATTATTTTCTTAAACTGACTGTATTGCCTATCACTGTGGGATTTATACGTAATTTAAATGTTAAATTATTTTCTTTAAGTGACATTATTTTCTATCACTGGGCGATTTATACGTAATTTAAATGGTAAATTATTTTCTTAAAGTGACTTTATTTTCTATCACTGTGCGATTCATACGTAATTTAAATGTTAAATTATTTTCTTAAAGTGACTTTATTTTCTATCAGTGTGCGATTTATACGTAATTTAAATGTTAAATTATTTTCTTAAAGTGACTTTATTTTCTATCACTGTGCGATTTATACGTAATTTAAATGTTAAATTATTTTCTTAAAGTGACATTATTTTCTATCACTGTGTGATTCATACGTAATTTAAATGCTAAATTATTTTCCTAAAGTGACTTTATTTTCTATCACCGTGCGATTTATACGTAATTTAAATGGTAAATTATTTTCTTACAGTGACTTTATTTTCTATCACTGTGCGATTTATACGTAATTTAAATGTTAAATTATTTTATTAAAGTGTCTTTATTTTCTATCACTGTGCGATTTATACGTAATTTAAATGTTAAATTATTTTCTTAAAGTGTCTTTATTTTCTATCACTGTGTTATTCATACGTAATTTAAATGTTAAATTATTTTCTTAAAGTGACTTTATTTTCTATCACTGTGCGATTTATACGTAATTTAAATGTTAAATTATTTTCTTAAAGTGTCTTTATTTTCTATCACTGTGTGATTTATACGTAATTTAAATGCTAAATTATTTTCTTAAAGTGACATTATTTTCTATCACTGTGTGATTCATACGTAATTTAAATGTTAAATTATTTTCCTAAAGTTACTTTATTTTATGTGCGATTTATACGTAATTTAAATGGTAAATTATTTTCTTAAAGTGACTGTATTTTCTATCACTGTGTGATTTATACGTAATTTGAATGCTAAATTATTTTCTTAAAGTGACTTTATTTTATGTGCGATTTATACGTAATTTAAATGGTAAATTATTTTCTTAAAGTGACATTATTTTCTATCACTGTGCGATTTATACGTAATTAAAATGCTAAATTATTTTCTGAAAGTGACTTTATTTTCTATCACTGTACGATTTATATGCAATTTAAATGTTAAATTATTTTCTTAGTGTGTCTTTATTTTCTATCACTGTGCGATTTATACGTAATTTAAATGTTAAATTATTTTCTTAAAGTGACATTATTTTCTATCACTGTGCGATTTATACGTAATTTAAATGCTAAATTATTTTCTAAAAGTGACATTATTTTCTATCACTGTGCGATTTATACGTAATTTAAATGTTAAATTATTTTCTTAAAGTGACATTATTTTCTATCACTGTGTGATTCATACGTAATTTAAATGCTAAATTATTTTCCTAAAGTGACTTTATTTTCTATCACTGTGCGATTTATACGTAATTTAAATGGTAAATTATTTTCTTAAAGTGACTTTATTTTCTATCACTGTGCGATTTATACGTAATTTAAATGTTAAATTATTTTCTTAAAGAGTCTTTATTTTCTATTACTGTGCGATTTATACGTAATTTAAATGTAAAATTATTTTCTTAAAGTGTCTTTATTTTCTATCACTGTGTGATTTATACGTAATTTAAATGTTAAATTATTTTCTTAAAGTGTCTTTGTTTTCTATCACTGTGTGATTTATACGTAATTTAAATGCTAAATTATTTTCTTAAAGTGACTGTATTTTCTATCACTGTGTGATTTATACGTAATTTAAATGTTAAATTATTTTCTTTAAGTGACTTTATTTTCTATCACTGTGTGATTTATAGGTAATTTAAATGCTAAATTATTTTCTTAAAGTGACTTTATTTTCTATCACTGATCGATTTATACGTAATTTAAATGCTAAATTATTTTCTTAAAGTGACATTATTTTCTATCACTGTGCGATTTATACGTAATTTAAATGCTAAATTATTTTCTTAAAGTGACTTTATTTTCTATCACTGTGCGATTTATACGTAATTTAAATGTTACATTATTTTCTTAAAGTGTCTTTATTTTCTATCACTGTGCGATTTATACGTAATTTAAATGTTAAATTATTTTCTTAAAGTGTCTTTATTTTCTATCACTGTGTGATTTATACGTAATTTAAATGTTAAATTATTTTCTTTAAGTGACTTTATTTTCTATCACTGTGCAATGTATACGTAATTTAAATGTTAAATTATTTTCTTAAAGTGTCTTTATTTTCTATCACTGTGTGATTTATACGTAATTTAAATGCTAAATTATTTTCTTAAAGTGACATTATTTTCTATCACTGTGTGATTCATACGTAATTTAAATGCTAAATTATTTTCCTAAAGTTACTTTATTTTATGTGCGATTTATACGTAATTTAAATGGTAAATTATTTTCTTAAAGTGACTGTATTTTCTATCACTGTGTGATTTATACGTAATTTAAATGCTAAATTATTTTCTTAAAGTGACATTATTTTCTATCTCTGTGTGATTTATACGTAATTTAAATGCTAAATTATTTTCTTAAAGTGACTTTATTTTCTATCTCTGTGTGATTTATACGTAATTTAAATGCTAAATTATTTTCTTAAAGTGACTTTGTTTTATGTGCAATATATACGTAATTTAAATGTTAAATTATTTTCTTAAAGTGCATTTATTTTCTGTGCGATTTATGCGTAATTTAAATGTTAAATTTTTTTCTTAAACTGACTGTATTTTCTGTGCGATTTATACGTAATTTAAATGTTAAATTATTTTCTTAAAGTGACTTTATTTCCTATCACTGTGCGATTTATACGTAATTTAAATGTTAAATTTTTTTCTTTAAGTGACTTTATTTTCTATCACTGTGCGATTTATACGTAATTTAAATGTTAAATTATTTTCTTAAAGTGACATTATTTTCTATCACTGTGCGAGTTATACGTAATTTAAATGCTAAATTATTTTCTTAAAGTGACATTATTTTCTATCACTGTGCGATTTATACGAAATGTAAATGTTAAATTATTTTCTTAAAGTGACATTATTTTCTATCACTGTGTGATTTATACGTAATTTAAATGCTAAATTATTTTCTTTAAGGGACTTTATTTTATGTGCGATTTATACGTAATTTAAATGTTAAATTATTTTCTTAAAGTGACTGTATTTTCTATCACTGTGTGATTTATACGTAATTTAAATGCTAAATTATTTTCTTAAAGTGACTGTATTTTCTATCTCTGTGCGATTTATACGTAATTTAAATGTTAAATTATTTTCTTAAAGTGACATTATTTTCTATCTCTGTGTGATTTATACGTAATTTAAATGGTAAATTATTTTCTTAAAGTGACTTTGTTTTTAGTGCGATTTATATGTAATTGAAATGTTAAATTATTTTCTTAAAGTGACTTTATTTTCTATCACTGTGCGATTTATACGTAATTTAAATATTAAATTATTTACTTAAAGTGACTTTAGTTTCTATCACTGTGCGATTTATACGTAATTTAAATGGTAATTTATTTTCTTAAAGTGACTTTCTTTTCTATCACTGTGCGATTTATACGTAATTTAAATGTTGAAGTTTTTCTTAAAGTGACTTTATTTTCTATCACTGTGCGATTTATACGTAATTTAAATGTTAAATTATTTTCTTAAAGTGACTTTATTTTTAGTGCGATTTATACGTAATTTAAATGTTAAATTATTTTCTTAAAGTGACTTTATTTTCTATCACTGTGCGATTTATACGTAATTTAAATGTTAAATTATTTTCTTAAAGTGACTTTATTTTCTATCACTGTGCGATTTATCCGTAATTTAAATGTTAAATTATTTTCTTAAAGTGACTTTATTTTCTATCACTGTGTGATTTATACGTAATTTAAATGCTAAATTATTTTCTTAAAGTGACATTATTTTCTATCACTGTGCGATTTATCCGTAATTTAAATGTTAAATTATTTGCTTAAAGTGACTTTATTTTCTATCACTGTGCTAAATTATTTTCTTAAAGTGACTTTATTTTTTCTGCGATTTATACGCAATTTTAATGCTGAATTATTTTCTTAAAGTGCATTTATTTTCTGTGCGGTTTATACGTAATTTAAATGCATAAAAGAATACGTTGCTGATTTCAAAAATAAAATGACAAAAATGTTTGGCCGCTAAAGTAAGAAGCATTCTAGATTGATACAAAAATATTATTCATTTTAGTCTAGAAAGATTTGCGTAAATGTTCGTTGTGTGATTTAGGGTGCAATTTTTTTAACGGCAAAAGAAGAGCAAATATGAAGTGTAGTATAACAACAGATACGACAGTTTATGTCTAACCAAAAGCTCAAGGGCAGTTTATATTTAGTTCCAAGATAAACTGCGAGGAAAAAGACTTTCGGTGCTTTTGATGCAATATTCATAGCAATAGCCTTTAAAAAAGTAACTTGAGCCACATAAATATTTGAAGAAAAAAAAATTTAATCGCATGATTTAAGCGATAAATGAAAATTATATAGAAATTGATTTGTGAGTTTCACACTACATTAACCGAAACCCGCCCTCACAAGACAAATAGACTCTACATAAAAGAAACGTACTTGCTCCACTTTTTTGGTAAATAAATGAAAACAGATAAATAGGTACAACGACAAAACTGAAAATTATTTGTGTTATGACGATAGAAATCCTTCGTGGAAATCTCAAAGTATCTGATGTTATGTTCCCGTGAGACGAAAGTTTGTTTATTTCGTGATATTTTTTACGGTTTAGAATTCGCTTATTCCGTTAATCTCTAAATTTTTTGACCGCATGCTAGCAGCCAATGAAAAATAGTTTGGGACTTGTTGAAGGAAGGATCGTTATTTTAAGCGGGGTATACGGAAGCAGAAATGATGAACGTAAAAGCGTAACGCGGGCGGTACTATTGTTAAAATCGAGACCAATAAAGAAAAGTTCCTGGTTATGTTGGAGAAAGGAAGTGGACAAAATTATTAGTGAGGGGAAACCGTGCTACCACTGGTAATTGTGTCTTACTTGGGAATATAATATGCGCAAAATCTATAGCAGATATTGGCTAGTAGTCTGGTCGTATTGAATGTATATGTGGCGTCTGTGTGTGTTTTTTTATCTGAACGGGAATAATCTTTCTTATTTATTATATATGATTTTTTTTCTTTATTAAAATTTTATTTATTTATTTAGGGACTATTATCTTCATCTTTTAGTTGGTGTTTCACGCCGTTTCGACCAACTATTCCTCTGGCCTTCGTCAGGCGGTAAACATAATAGTCCGCAAATAAATAAATAAATTACTCATCTCAAAATAATAATGATAATTATTAAAAGATAAGGATGAATCATTCGTATTTTTTGGGGATTCTTTCGATATCATCTTATTTTCATTATGTTTCAGTTGATGTAACCTTCGATCTTCTTCAGGCATATCGTGGCGAACTCGAAAAAATTTCTGCCGAACTTCAGGATCTGCACTGAATTTCGAACAGTACCCTTTATTTAATCCATGGGTGTAACATGCTCACGTTTTCAGCCATGACTAAGTAGAAGTTCTAAGTAATTCGCAATTGTATTTTCAGTATCGCGTTTAGGATTTAACCTTCAACTTCGAGAAGAGTGTAAGTTACAACTGAATTTTACCAAGTACTTTATTCATTACATCCTTGACAGATTTTCGAAACGATGTGAAGTAAAAACACTCAAGATGAGAACTTTGAAAATATACTTGAGTTAATATATATATATATATATATATATATATATATATATATATATCAACGATTTTTTTTCATTCACCATTCAAAACGATTTGTGTTCTTTTAGAAATTTTAATAAATATCAAATTTCTTCATTATTTTGTTTTCTTTTAAAGGTGTTTCTTTTTTAGTGTTTTCCTTTGCTGTAATTTTTTATTTTTTTACTTTAGTATTTATTTTATTTTTTTCTGATGCATTGTGAGGATCTATATATGTCGGGATTGTATATATTATGTATACGTATGTTTTCTATAAATATGTGTCTAAATTTGTGCATCGTCTAGTGGTATAAAATGTTTTCCTAATGAATGTATGTATACAGACTGTATATGCGTTTGTATATATGTGTCATGATCATTTATATGACGTGTGTGTATACGTGTGTGTTGCTTTATATATTTTTCTATCGTTCGTTTAATTGATGTGAGTATAACACTTACGACAGTGTTGATATATTAACAGATACAATTTAACAACGGACATGTAAAATTTACAACAGAAAGGGACAAATAATATTGATTCAATCGGAGAAACATACATGGTCCGTGATTGACATTGTTGGACGGACTTCCTCATCTTGGTTGTTATTGTCACAACGTTTTGGCCGTTTTGCCCTCCGGCCTTCGTCAGATGTTTTGTATCGAACTGGGGAACCGTTTGTTAGGAGTCTCGAACCCAACCCTTTATTATTATTATTACGGGAGTACCGTGTTCGGACTCCAGCTTGGCTTTGGGACATAGTTGCTGATTCTCTGTTTTGAATGTTACTTTTTCACTGCCTTCGTTCAGGATTGAACTAAGCACCTTTGGGTAACTGTAAACTTTGATACAACGTCTAGGACCACTCGGCCATATGTCACTAGGACTAATCAATGAAAACACCTCATCTCAAAAATACAGACAAATACATGGTCCGTCTTTGCTCTTGTTTGACAAAAAGCTGCAAATTAGATTCATCTCAATCAATCAACAAATCTCGGGTTGTCTTTTTAGCAACTTTATTACCAATATTTCTCCTTTGGAAAGTTGCAACGTTGGTTTTAGACTATCGCTATTTCTGATCCCCTCTACTGGGAGCCATTACGATCCATGGATCACCTTTCTACTTCTGGCCACCGACTCCGTCTGCTCTCTCTCACTCCCGATCCTTGACAAACGAAATGATGAGTGTCTTTTTCAAGCTCTACCCTAAGTCCACGTCACTTTAAGTAACAACTACGTAAAACTACGTCAAGCTCTAGAGATAACATATTTTTTTTTAATTATTGTTTCTGTTCTAACATTCTTTTCTATTAAAACACCTTAGCATAAATATTTTGATCTGTAAATATTTATTTCGCTGTGATAACATTCTTTCTGATGTTCTATTTTTATAAATTTAATAACGCTCATCATAATCGTCGACTAACATAACATTCGGCGTCGCTCGGCCAATATCAAACATTTTATCCATTACTTTTTTTCCTTATTTTTCATTTTTCCTTTCTTTTTGTCGGAATCTACATTGGCACTGTTGTATTGATCGTATTAGGGTTAATTCAAGTAGGAAAGAAATAACCAGCACTATATTGCGAGGGTCGTTCCAAAAGTAAGAACCTCTATTTGTAACTTAAAAACTAAAACGTTAAAGAGCTAAGAAAACAGGACTTGTACCATTAAAACGAGCGATCTTATGTGCGCCATGTTTCTTCATAGTCATCATCATTCTCAATTCAGTTTTTGCAGCTTCTTTTGATGTCTCATTCGTAAATGTCCGGAGCATGTTTTGTCACTTACATCTCTGAAATCAACGAACCCATCTCCTGACTGGGATTACATCCACTGAATGGGCTCCGTAAATGCTGACCGGTTCATTTTTTTTCTCACATCGTCATCGGCAAAAGAAAATGAGACTTTCAGATCATGAATGCATGAGTTCAGTCATCATAACAATGACATTTGCAATCCACTCTGATTAATTCCGGCGCAATAAAAATAGAAGATGGTCTTTGTACTAAATTTTACTCTTAATTAATAATTATCTATTAGTGCTATTATATATAAATCATTAAAATACGATACCTCTAAAATACGTTTATAAGCCAAATTACATCGCAATATCAATAAAAATAGGCAAATATTTATTTGTTTAAAAATAATAAAAATAATATTTCGACGATATACGACATCGTCAGAATTTTATCATTTTTTTTCCATGGTGGTAAATGGAAGAATACAGTTGGTATAGATTTTGCCTGTTGTTCTCCAGCGACGATATTTAATAATGTCGGAAGATGACGCTTAGCGCATGATATGAAAGTCAAAGTTGCGATGTTTGGTATCAGAATACAAAATAAGATTGAAAAATAAATATTGATAGCATAAACGTGGATCGATATTCATCTAGTATAGGGGTTCCCAACCTGGAGTGCTGGTACCTTAAGATACAAGACGGTACCCTAGCGGATACGAAAAAGGTATAAATAAAGATAGGTTATTGGCTATATGATACTCTTTTTTTTACATAGGCATCACCACTTACCAAGGCCAAGAGGCCAATCGAGGATAAGGGTTAAAAATGTGCAGTAGTCAATTGGACAATATAGTAATCGTTAGTAATGGAAATTTGGTAAATTTGTTAACTTAAGTGAACGGTTCATCAAGAACTTGTTTACGTTGGACTTGAAGACTACCATATTGTAGTCAGCCGAGAAAGCAGGCAAACGGAAGACGGTTCAACAGGCGTGCAGTTCTAAGAAAGAAACTTTGTTCATGGATTCTAAGTTTAGGTTTAGGCACAGATAAATAGTGGGAGAAATTATTGATAGTGTTTTCAGCTAGACGAGTGTTTCTCGTGAAAGTTTGCCGGGGGGTGGAACTATAGATTGGAGCTCAGACGAGCACTTGCCATGAAAATAACGATAAAGCAGAGACAGACTCGCAACATCTCTTCTGTGAGATAAAGGTTGCAGGGAAGAGAAAAGGGAATCCCCTACGAGGCTACGAAGTCTATTTTGAACTCTATCAAGGCAGGATAAGTCCTTTCTAGCAGCTCCTGCCCAGATGTGGCAACAGTACTCCATGTTTAAACATACCTGGCTCTTTTGTGCTTTTTTTTTCTTTGCAACGGACCAATATTGTAGCTATTATTTAGAAAAAAAGTAAATTTTCTATTTGAAAACTAGTCTTTCTACTATATTGTATTCTTTATTGCCATTTAGTTATTTTTCCATCAAATCGATTGATTGCCTGCTCTATTTGGCGACCCATCGCGGTGTACCGGGAGGAAGCTTCACATGCCTCCTCGCAGTGGCTTCAAAATCCATCGTAGTCTACATTGCCTGTGTAGAGAACCTACTTTTTATTTTACGAAATTATTTTTACAAAACAATGCAAAAGTCAAGAATCACGCTCTAAACAATAACATTCACTTTGAACGCGCCCCTGTCATATCGAAGAACCTAATATTGGTTTTAAATGTCTGGCCTTTCGGCTTGTGTGGCAATAAAACTTTTCAAATACATTTATGATGTTAGGCTGTGTAAGATGGTAAGTTTGGTCGAAATCGCCTGTTTCTTCTTTCATCGGATTATTTCGATTATCGATTATCGTTACTTATCGAAGACATATTTAAGAACACTGCCAAACGCATGAAGTAGCTTCGTGTGAAATTTAATAAAAATCGGTGATATTTTCTAGTACATAGGGCTCGAACATACATGCACACGCACGCGCGCAGCAAAGTTCTTTTTATATAGGATGCGACAGAAATATCTCCCATATTTTGACATGCGATCTTCCCAGTCGTGCTCGTGCAGTTTCTCAGCAACAATTAATTTGTATGGAAGGAACTTCATATCAGTGTGTAGAATTCTTCTGGCTGTTCAAAAAGACAATCTCAAGGCCAAAGCATGTTTGCGAGTTGAACGTGTAGGAGACTGAGTAACAGAAAGTCTCACAGTTCTAATAATGTTTGGCGTTCGATGCTTCGAGTTCTTCCAGGTAGCTTCCTTTTAATTGCCGAACTCGTGACTCTGAAATTTGCAACCCATAGCTGTATTGATTTTCTATCTGGAACAGCATCATGGCGTCCTAACTTGTAACGAACTCGGAAAGCTCTCTGTGTGGCCGTTACAGATTCGTCATTCTTCAAAAACATTTCTACAGTAAAAGCACGATGTGCACCAATCCAAACCATATTGCTTGGTGAGGGTACATGAAAAATAAATAGCAAATTATTAGCTAAATGAAAACATCATTGGCACTTGCATAAGTTAATTAGCAACATAAAGTTGAAAGTTTAAAATGTGGGAGATATTTCTGCTGCATCCTATATAATTGATAAATATATATATATATATATATATATATATATAGATAGATAGATAGATAGATAGATAGATAGATAGATAGATAGATAGGTGGATGGATAGATAGATGGGTAGATAGATAGATGGGTAGAGAGAGAAAGATGAGTGAATAGAGAGAGATATAGATGGACGGATAGATAGATAGATAGATAGATAGAGCGATAGATAGATTGATATATAGATAAATAGATAGATAGATAGATAGATAGATAGATAGAGAGTTAGATGGATATATAGATGGATAGATGGATGGATAGATAGATAAATAGATGGATCGATAGATAGATGGATGGATAGATAGATAGATAGATAGATAGATAGACAATGGACGGATAGATAGATAGATAGAGAGAGAGAGAGAGAGTTAGATGGATAGATAGATAGACGAATGGACGGATAGATAGATAGACGAATGGACGGATAGATAGATAGATAGATAGATAGATAGATAGATAGATAGATAGATAGATAGATAGAAAAAGAGGGTTGAAGATATTTTATCACAACATTTTCTTTTTCATTCTTATAATTTATTTCCATTGTTTCAATTGTTTTATTTTTTCCTACTAGCAGGCGGTCAGACGTTGCCCGGCCCTAAAATCCGCATCAATGTTGTATTATAAATAATACAGACTGAGATATGTGCGTACGAGTATTATTTTTTTTCTAAACAGTTCACTTCTTGTAAGTAAAAAAAAAATAAATAATACTCTAGCTGAGATCGAACCAGAACCCAAAGACAGTGAATCAAGTACGATTTTGACACGACATTTATAAAGTGTTTTCAAACCTACTTATGCTTAAGTATGCGCATTCGTGAAACAGTTTATGTACAGATAAAAATCCAACGACTCCCAACTATATTTTTTTTCTAATTTTGAGACCTTAGCATCCGTTTTTTTCTGATGAAAACCGATTAAAAAGGTTTCCACATATTTGGTTATCATATATACCAAATTTCAAGCCCGTAGATGAAAAATTCACTGAGTATATAGGTTGAGAAGTGTCCTCACATACATTCTTACTTTTATAGATATGTAGATATATTTTACTTTTTCCTTTCTTCGCGGTCTATTATTTTATTTACAATATCTTTTCTTTCTTTTATTTTGAAATTAACGTTCTCTATCTGTTTCTGTATCTCCACACTTCCTTTCTCTCTATATTTTGTGTTTACTTCTTCTATGGACCTT